>NC_061510.1:51616743-51677510 GCF_022539505.1 Lolium rigidum | reverse complement strand
CAAGCCGGTGAGATTGACAACCTCACTGTTTCGTTGGGGCAAAGTACTTTGGTTGTGTTGTGCAGGTTCCACGTTGGCGCCGGAATCTCTGGTGTTGCGCCGCACTACATCCCGCTGCCATCAACCTTCAACGTGCTTCTTGGCTCCTACTGGTTCGATAAACCTTGGTTTCTTACTGAGGGAAACTTGCTGCTGTACGCATCACACCTTCCACTTGGGGTTCCCAATGGGCGTGTGCTTTACGCGTCATCAAGCTAAATTTCTGGCGCCGTTGCCGGGGAGATCAAGACACGCTGCAAGGGGAGTCTCCACAATCCAATCTCTTTACTTTGTTTTTGTCTTGCTTTATTTTATTTACTACTTTGTTTGCTGCATTATATCAAAACACAAAAAAATTAGTTGCTAGCTTTACTTTATTTACTGTCTTGCACTCCATATCAAAAACACAAAAAAATTAGTTACTTGCATTTACTTTCTTTAGTTTGCTTTATTTATTACTGCTAAAATGAGTAATCCTGAAGTGGAAGTTCGTTCGTTTAAGCAACAAGGGGGAGAATGTTTAAAAGATGCTTGGTATAGAATTAGTGATGCTCATAATAGGTGCACTAAGAAACACTCCACCACTATCCTACTCAGGAATTTTTATGTTGGTATCTCTAGCTGGAATAGGTATGTTCTTGATTGTCTCGCGGGAGGTAACTTCCTAGGCGCTCCTGCTTTAGAAGCTAGTTGCATTATTGAGAGTTTATTTGGAATACCACCTGTTAATGAAGTTAAAATTGAAACCTCTCTTGAAGATGTCATGAAAAAGTTGGAAACCATAGAGCAAAACCTTCCAAGTATTGATACTACTTTGGGAGCATTACTTGATAGCACTGATAAACTTGATAAATCTCTAGGTGGAATCAATGAGAGAATCACCATCTTAGAATCTTGTGCTATCCATGAAAATCAAACCCAAAGGATTAGTGAACTTGAAGAGGCTATGGGAACATTGGGTTCAACCTTTTCATCTATAAAGTTTAGAGAGAAAGCTTATGTGGGTAAGGAGCAAAAGTTTATGTATGTCTCTAAAGTGCCTAAACCAAAAAAATATTATTATAGGCCTAAAATTGACAAAGCCCTTAGTACCACTACAGATGGGGGAGCTTATGATATCAATTCTCCATCTCTTGATAATACTTGATACACACTTTCTGCGCCTAGCTGAAAGGCGTTAAAGAAAAGCGCTTATGGGAGACAACCCATGTTTTTACTACAGTACTTTTATTTTATTTTTGAGTCTTGGAAGTTGTTTACTACTGTAGCAACCTCTCTTTATCTTAGTTTTATGCATTGTTGTGCCAAGTAAAGTCTTTGATAGTAAGGTTCATACTAGATTTGGATTACTGCGCAGAAACGCATTTCTTTGTCTGTCACGAATTTCGACCTGCCTCTCGTAGGTAGCTCGGAAAATATGCCAATTTACGTGCGTGATCCTCGGATATGTACGCAACTTTCATTCAATTTGGGCATTTTCATTTGAGCAAGTCTGGTGCCTCAATAAAATCCGTCTTTACGGACTGTTCTGTTTTGACAGATTCTGCCTTTTATTTCGCATTGCCTCTTTTGCTATGATGGATGAATTTCTTTGTTCCATTAATGTCCAGTAGCTTTATGCAATGTCCAGAAGTGTTAAGAATGATTATGTCACCTCTGAAAATGTGAATTTTTATTATGCACTAACCCTCTAATGAGTTGTTTCGAGTTTGGTGTGGAGGAAGTTTTCAAGGATCAAGAGAGGGAGATGATACAATATGATCAAGGAGAGTGAAAGCTCTAAGCTTGGGGATGCCCCGGTGGTTCACCCCTGCATATTTTAAGAAAACTCAAGCGTCTAAGCTTGGGGATGCCCAAGGCATCCCCTTCTTCATCGACAACATTATCGAGTTCCTCCCCTGAAACTATATTTTTATTCCATCACATCTTATGTGCTTTGCTTGGAGCATCGGTTTGTTTTTGTTTTTGTTTTTGTTTGAATAAAATGGATCCTAGCATTCATTGTGTGGGAGAGAGACACGCTCCGCTGTTGCATATGGACAAATATGTCCTTAGGCTTTACTCATAGTATTCATGGCTAAGGTTGAATCTTCTTCGTTAAATTGTTATATGGTTGGAATTGGGAACTGCTACATGTAGTAATTCTAAAATGTCTTGAATAATTTGATACTAGGCAATTGTTGTGCTCATGTTTAAGCTCTTGCATCATATACTTTGCACCTATTAATGAAGAAATACGAAGAGCTTGCTAAAATTTGGTTTGCATAATTGGTCTCTCTAAAGTCTAGATAATTTCTAGTATTGAGTTTTGAACAACAAGGAAGACGGTGTAGAGTCTTATAATGTTTACAATATGTCTTTTATGTGAGTTTTGCTGCACCGGTTCATCCTTGTGTTTGTTTCAAATAACCTTGCTAGCCTAAACCTTGTATCGAGAGGGAATACTTCTCATGCATCCAAAATCCTTGAGCCAACCACTATGCCATTTGTGTCCACCATACCTACCTACTACAAGGTATTTCTCCACCATTCCAAAGTAAATTGCTTGAGTGCTACCTTTAAAATTTCCATTCTTTACCTTTGCAATATATAGCTCATGGGACAAATAGCTTAAAACTATTGTGGTATTGAATATGTACTTATGCACTTTATCTCTTATTAAGTTGTTTGTTGTGCGATAACCATGTTCCTGGGACGCCATCAACTACTCTTTGTTGAATATCATGTGAGTTGCTATGCATGTCCGTCTTGTCTGAAGTAAGGGAGATTTACCACTCATTTAATGGTTAGAGCATGCATATTGTTAGAGAAGAACATTGGGCCGCTAACTAAAGCCATGAATCATGGTGGAAGTTTCAGTTTTGGACATATATCCTCAATCTCATATGAGAACATTAATTGTTGCTACATGCTTATGCATTAAAGAGGAGTCAATTATCTGTTGTCTATGTTGTCCCGGTATGGATGTCTAAGTTGAGAATAATCAAAAGCGAGAAATCCAATGCGAACTTTCTCCTTAGACCTTTGTACAGGCGGCATAGAGGTACCCCTTTGTGAAACTTGGTTAAAACATGTGTATTGCGATGATAATCCTGGTAATCCGAGCTAATTAGGACAAGATGCGGGCACTATTAGTATACTATGCTTGAGGCTTGCAACTTGTAAGATATAATTTACATGATACATATGCTTTATTACTACCGTTGACAAAATTGTTTCTTGTTTTCAAAACCAAAGCTCTAGCACAAATATAGCAATCAATACTTCCCTCTGCGAAGGGCCTTTCTTTTACTTTTATGTTGAGTCAGTTCACCTATCTCTCTCCACCTCAAGAAGCAAACACTTGTGTGAACTGTGCATTGATTCCTGCATACTTGCATATTGCACTTGTTATATTACTTTGCATTGACAACTATCCATGAGATATACATGTTATAAGTTGAAAGCAACCGCTGAAACTTAATATTCCTTTGTGTTGCTTCAATACCTTTACTATGAATTTATTGCTTTATGAGTTAACTCTTATGCAAGACTTATTGATGCTTGTCTTGAAGTACTATTCATGAAAAGTCTTTGCTTTATGATTCAATTGTTTACTCATGTCATTTACATTGTTTTGATCGCTGCATTCATTACATATGCTTACAATAGTATGATCAAGGTTATGATGGCATGTCACTCCAGAAATTATCTTTGTTATCGTTTACTCGCTCGGGATGAGCAGGAACTAAGCTTAGGGATGCTGATACGTCTCCAACGTATCGATAATTTCTTATGTTCCATGCCACATTATTGATGATATCTACATGTTTTATGCATACTTTATGTCATATTTATGCATTTTCCGGCACTAACCTATTAACGAGATGCCGAAGAGCCGGCTTGCTATTTTCTCGCTGTTTTTGGTTTCGAAATCCTAGTAAGGAAATGTTCTCGGAATTGGACGAAATCAACGCCCAGGGGCCTATTTTTCCACGAAGCTTCCAGAAGACCGAAGAGAAGACGAAGTGGGGCCACGGGGCGCCGCCACACTAGGGCGGCGCGGCCCAGGGGTGGCCCGCGCGGCCCTAGCGTGTGGGGCCCCCGTGACCCCTCCGAGGCTGCCCTTCCGCCTACATATAGTCTTCGTCGCGAAACCCCCAATGCACCGAGAGCCACGATACGGAAAACCTTCCGGAGACGCCGCCGCCGCCAATCCCATCTCGGGGGATTCGGGAGATCGCCTCCGGCACCCTGCCGGAGAGGGGAATCATCTCCCGGAGGACTCTTCACCGCCATGGTCGCCTCCGGAGTGATGAGTGAGTAGTTCACCCCTCGGACTATGGGTCCATAGCAGTAGCTAGATGGTCGTCTTCTCCTTATGTGCTTCATTGTCGGATCTTGTGAGCTGCCTAACATGATCAAGATCATCTATCTCTAATGCTATATGTTGTGTTTGTCGGGATCCGATGGATAGAGAATACTATGTTATGTTGATTATCAATCTATTACCTACGTGTTGTTTATGATCTTCCATGCTCTCCGTTATTAGTAGAGGCTCTGGCCAAGTTTTTACTCTTAACTCCAAGAGGGAGTATTTATGCTCGATAGTGGGTTCATGCCTCCATTAAATCCGGGACGAGTGACGGAAAGTTCTAAGGTTGTGGATGTGCTTGTTGCCACTAGGGATAAAACATTGATGCTATGTCCAAGGATGTAGTTATTGATTACATTACGCACCATACTTAATGAAATTGTCTGTTGTTTGCAACTTAATATTGGAAGGGGTTCGGATGATAACCTGAAGGTGGACTTTTTAGGCATAGATGCATGCTGGATAGCGGTCTATGTACTTTGTCGTAATGCCCAATTAAATCTCACTATACTTATCATATCATGTATGTGCATGGTCATGCCCTCTCTATTTGTCAATTGCCCGACTGTAATTTGTTCACCCAACATGCTATTTATCTTATGGGAGAGACACCTCTAGTGAACTGTGGACCCCGGTCCATTCTTTTACATTGAATACAATCTACTGCAATACTTGTTCTACTGTTTTCTGCAAACAATCATCATCCACACTATACATCTAATCCTTTGTTACAACAAGCCGGTGAGATTGACAACCTCACTGTTTCGTTGGAGCAAAGTACTTTGGTTGTGTTGTGCAGGTTCCACGTTGGCGCTGAAATCCCTGGTGTTGCGCCGCACTACATCCCGCTGCCATCAACCTTCAACGTGCTTCTTGGCTCCTACTGGTTCGATAAACCTTGGTTTCTTACTGAGGGAAACTTGCTGCTGTACGCATCACACCTTCCACTTGGGGTTCCCAACGGGCGTGTGCTTTACGCGTCATCATTGATCCCTGCATATTTCAAGAAGACTCAAGCATCTTAGCTTGGGGATGCCCAAGGCATCCCCTTCTTCATCAACAACTTATCAGGTCACCTCTAGTGAAACAATATTTTTATTCTGTCACATCTTATGTGCTTTACTTGGAGCGTCTGTATGTTTTTATTTTTGTTTTTGTTTGAATAAATTCGGATCCTAGCATTTATTGTGTGGGAGAAAGACACGCTCCGCTTTTTCATATTGAACACTGGTGTTCTTAGTTTTACTTTTAATGTTCATGGCGAAGGTTGAAAGCCTCTTCATTCATTGCTATTTGGTTGAAAACAGAAAATGCTTCATGTCGTAATTGGTATATGGTCTTGAATAATTTGATACTTGGCAATTGTTTTGAGCTCTCAAATAGATCATGTTTAAGCTCTTGCATCATGTAGTTTGAACCTATTAGTGGAGAACTACCGTAGAGCTTGTTAAAATTTGGTTTGCATGATTCGTCTCTCTAAAGTCTAGATATTTTCTGGTAAATGTGTTTGAACAACAAGGAAGACAGTGTAGAGTCTTATAATGCGTGCAATATGTTCTTATGTAAGTTCTGTTGTACCAGTTCATACTTGTGTTTGCTTCAAACAACCTTGCTAGCCAAAGCCTTGTACTAAGAGGGAATGCTTCTCGTGCATCCAAACCTTGAGCCAAAACTTATGCCATTTGTATCCACCATAACTACCTACTATGTGGTATTTTTTTGCCATTCCAAGTAAATTGCTTGCGTGCTACCTTTAAAAAAATTCATTCCTTGTCTTTGCAATACATAGCTCATGGGAAAGTAGCCTAAAAAACTATTGTGGTAATGAATATGTCGCTTATGTATCTTATTTCTTATAAGTTGCTTGTTGAGCGCTAACCATGTTATCTGTGGACGCCATCAACTTGTTACACCTTTGTTGAATATCATGTGAGTTGCTATGCATGTTTGTCTTGTCTGAAGTAAGGGTGATTTGTCATGATTAAATGGTTTGAGTATGCATATTGTTAGAGAAGAACATTGGGCCGCCAACAAAAGCCATGTATAATGGTGGAAGTTTCAGCTTGGACATTAATCCTTAAATCTCTTATGAGAATATTATCGGTTGTTGAATGCTTTAAGCATTAAAGAGGAGTCCATTATCTGTTTTCTATGTTGTCCCGGTATGGATGTCCTCAAGTTGAGATCTATCAAAATCGAGAAATCAAATATGATCTATCTGCTTGGACCTTTGTACAGGTGGCATAGAGGTACCCCTTTGTGACACTTGGTTGAAACATATGTAATGCAATGATAATCCATGGAAATCCGAGCTAATTAGGACAAGGTGCGAGCACTATTGGTATTCGATGCATGAGGCTTGCAACTTATAGGAGGTTTTATGCATAACACATATGAATTATTACTACCGTGGACAAAATTGTTTCCATGTTTTCAAAATAAAAGCTCTAGCACATGAGTAATCCCCGCTTCCTCTCGCTAAGGGCCTTTCTTTTACTTGATGTTGAGTCAGTTTACCTACTTCTTTCCATCTTAGAAGCAAACACTTGTGTCAACTGTGTGCATTGATTCTTACATACTTGCTTATTTGCATTCATCATATTACTTTGTGTTGACTATTATCCATGAGATATACATGTTGAAGTTGAAAGCAACTGCTGAAACTTAAATCTTCCTTTGTGTTGCTTCAAAACCTTCTATTAAGAATCTATTGCTTTATGCAAGACTTGTTGATGCTTGTCTTGAAAGTACTATTCATGAAAAGTCTTTGCTATATGATTCAATTGTTTAGTCATTATCTTTACCATTACTTTGAATCACTTCATTCATCTCATATGCTTTACAATAGTATTGATCAAGATTATGATAGTAGCATGTCACTTCGGAAATTATCCTTGTTATCGTTTACCTACTCGAGGGCGAGTAGGAACTAAGCTTGGGGATGCTTGATACGTCTCAAACGTATCTATAATTTCTTATGTTCCATGCTAGTTTTATGACAATACTCACATGTTTTATATACACTTTATATCATTTTGATGCATTTTCCGGCACTAACCTATTAACAAGATGCCGAAGCGCCGGCTCTCTGTTTCTGCTGTTTTTGGTTTCAGAAATCCTACACAGGAAATATTCTCGGAATTGGACGAAACAAAAGCCCACGGTCTTATTTTCCACGGAGCCTTCTAGAAGTCCGAAGAGGAGACGAAGAGGGGCGACGAGGCGGCCACACCACAGGGGCGCGCGGCCCCACCCCTGGCCGCGCCGCCCTATGGGGTGGGCCCCTCGAGCGTCCCCCGACTCTGCACCTTCGCCTATATAATCTCTCCGTCGCGAAAACCCTAGTACCGAGAGCCACGATACGAGAAACGTTACTGAGACGCCGTCTCCGTCAACCCTACCTCGGGGGGTTCTGAAGATCGCCTCCGGCACCCTGCCGGAGAGGGGAATCATCACCGGAGGGCTCTACATCACCATGCCTGCCTCCGGTCTGATGCGTGAGTAGTTCATCCTTGGACTATGGGTCCATAGCAGTAGCTAGATGGTTGTCTTCTCCTCTTGTGCTATCATGTTTAGATCTTGTGAGCTGCCTATCATGATCAAGATCATCTATTTGTAATGCTACATGTTGTGTTTGTTGGGATCCGATGAATATGGAATACTATGTCAAGTTGATTATCGATCTATCATATATTTGTTGTTTATGATCTTGCATGCTCTCCGTTGCTAGTAGAGGCTCTGGCCAAGTTGATACTTGTAACTCCAAGAGGGAGTATTTATGCTCGATAGTGGGTTCATGCCTCCATTGAATCTGGGACAGTGACAGAAAGTTCTAAGGTTATGGATGTGCTGTTGCCACTAGGGATAAAACATCAATGCTTTATCTAAGGATATTTTTATTGTTTACGTTACGCACAATACTTAATGCAATTGTCTGTTGTTTGCAACTTAATACTGGAAGGGGTGCGGATGCTAACCCGAAGGTGGACTTTTTAGGCATAGATGCATGCTGGATAGCAGTCTATGTTCTTTGTCGTAATGCCCTAAGTAAATCTCATAGTAGTCATCATGATATATATGTACATTGTTATGCCCTCTCTATTTGTCAATTTCCTAACTGTAATTTGTTCACCCAACATGCTATTTATCTTATTGGAGAGACACCACTAGTGAACTGTGGACCCCGGTCCATTCTTTTACATCTGAAATACAACCTACTGCAATCATTATTCTCTGCTGTTCTTTGCATACAAACATCATTCTCCACACCATACGTTTAATCCTTTGTTTACAGCAAGCCAGTGAGATTGACAACCTCACTGTTAAGTTGGGGCAAAGTATTTTGATTGTGTTGTGCAGGTTCCACGTTGGCGCCGGAATCCCTGGTGTTGCGCCGCACTACACTCCTTCACCAACAACCTTCACGTGGCCTTCATCTCCTACTGGTTCGATAACCTTTGTTTCTTACCGAGGGAAACTTGCTGCTGTACGCATCACACCTTCCTCTTGGGGTTCCCAACGGACGTGTGCTTCACGCGTCATCAACCGCTCTCTTGTACAGTCTTATAGAGCGGGCAAAGCAAAAAATGTCGCCCAACTTGGACATCAGGACAATCAGTCCATACCCCACTTCGTCGTGCAGTCCTATGATGATCCAGAGACGGCATCGATGATCGAACGGGAGCCTAGAGGTCAGGGAGCATCAGTTCAGTACGAAGATTACTATCCAATGGCTCAAGTCGTAAACAAGTATAGATACGGATATGATCTCGTCAAACCTGGCGAGCTCGCGCGTCTAGGGACTCAGATGCGAAGGTTGCATGAATGGTACCAGAAAGCCTGTCGAAGAGGTGATCGCTACCTCACGGTGTATCTTAGAGATGAGCATTACTTCCGGGGGCGGGAGGAGATAAACCCTAGAAGAACTGTTTCAGTTATTCAATCAAGACGCCCTCGACAAAGCTGTCATCAGTTGCTACTTCCTGTAAGTGATTTATTTATGTAATTAAGTATGTAGCTCACCTCATTCATTTGCACTATCAATTATCCTCACTATATTTTTTGTGTACGCATATATTTGTCAACACCCGGATTTTTAAGTCCAGATGCCTATTATGCCATTCATCGCAATCCCAGGAATATTGTTTTTGCGAGACATAATAGATTGATATCACAGAACATCATTCATTACAATATCATAATAGTCTTACAATTAAAGGATCACATGATCCAGTCTCATTACAATAATAGTTGATCTATTGATCAAGTACAAAACACATAGCGGAAGCGAAGTAGCGTAGTAGTAGTCCATCTGTTCCACAGGCAACTGTTGACGTCAGGAGTAGTCCTAGTTGTCGTAGACGTCCTGCTGTCCATCTTCCTCATACTGCTGCTCCCCTTCATAGTCTGGCCATTTGAATGGCCAGGGACAAAGCCAGGAACATTAGTGTCATTCCCACAACTCAGTGGTGATTCAAGTCAAGTCACCATTCATGTCACCATTTTTTTCGGAAATAAATCTGACAACGGAACAGTATGGCCTTCCCAATCGTCCGTAACCATGGACACGGCTATTCGAATATAGGTTTACACTCTGCAGAGGTTGCACACTTGTGCCACAACATTTGATTACATCCGTCGGGAATAATCCCGAATCATCGTAACTCAGTACGCGGATCATCAACCATAACCTTTCACTTATACATCCTAGTATAGGCACCTCTCCCCATGAGCTTGGCCTCCCAGTGAAGACAAACCGTCAGCCTGGGAACTGCACAGGGCTTGGCCGGACAATTCACCTCATTTCACATCATTTCACTTTTAACGGAGGCAGCCTCGGCATAACCCCTATGATGCTTGTTCAGAGGGAACCCATACTAAGACACATAAACTTCCAGTTAAGCCCTACCCATAATCAGGTATTGTGGGGGTACTTGTAAATTGGAAAGGTATCGCATCCAAACCCAACCGTCAGTTTTTATCAAGTTCACCAATTCATTCAAGTCATATTCACCTTCAAAAATCATTCAAGTCACTTCACTTCACCAAGTTCCCATCTAGAGTAGTCAATTTTAATTGTTAGCACTAGCAACTAGTCATGTGGGTTGCTAACTTAGCTTTGCTTTTTCTAGGCTAAGTTTGATACTCTTGTGCTACTCTAGACCAAGTGAATCATGAATCAAAAAGTAACTTTGATAAATAAAATTCAATAAAACTTGTAAAGTAAAAACTTGGGATAGGACCATCCATTATATACTAAAAGCAAAATACGGAATTAAAATAGAGACACCACGTTAATCCACATCATTTAAATTATTTTTAATAGTTAGATCTAAAACATGCGGCCAGGATTTAACAAAACATTAATAGTTACGTAACTGAAAAGAGGTCCGGTTGACACGATTAATTATGAAAGAAAGCAGCCGTACTAGGCCATATTTCCGTAACAATTATATATCAGAGATGTGCACGGACCTATAGATTCCATGCGGTGCACGATGAATTTTACATGTTCTGTTCCAATAGATCTACATTTATTTATTATGACAACTATACTCACGACTCTAGAGAATCCAGATGTGTTACGAAGAAACATTGAGACATCGGCATGCTAATGCTAGAGGCTCGGGCCAACTCGGATCAATACAACAAGACATGCGTGCACTGTAAAAAAAAAGCAGAAGCCATGCATGCTCTAAATTTATGGGAAAATGTCCTCCATTGTTCACGCACTCAGGCAACAATTGAAAATTGACCTTCCTTTCCAACCGTATAATGGTTTGCTTCCTCAAAAGTCCGCAATCCATCCTTGCAAAGAGAATGCTAGGAACTCATAAATATTATGCATCTATAATCAATGAGCTCCAGATTTTTTTTTTGCTTGAAGGTTTATTTACATCCATATTACATGCATCAAAGTATGGAAGTATTCTCACCATCCGCGGTAATACAAAAGAATGTGATACATAAGCATCATGTTTCTTTCTCGGTAGCAAAAACATACAACCGGGCATGGCAAAATTTTGGAAATACCGGCTAAAATGACATCCGATATTTGTCAAACAAATTTATAAATTTGTCCATTTTTTTGAAAAACATTAAATTTGAGCTGATTATGTGAATACCAGCGGGCACGGTAAATCCATTTTGGAAATACCGGCCAAAATACCGCCAATATTTGTCAAACTAATTTATAAATGCGTTCAAAATTTGTCAAAATTCTTTAAATTCCAGCTACTTATGTGAATTCCGGTAAATTTCATCCAGTATTACTTTTTTCGGTGCTACCTGGTAAAACCGTTTTTCGCAGATATTTCTAAAATATCGCTGAGAAAAGAAAAAAAACCCAGATCATCATTGAGAGCAAATAGATGGTGCATATATATTGCGTGGTTTTATGAATACTTTGTGCACTGATGATAACCTAGGAAACTTGAGATTGTGCGGATGACTTTGTCGCCCTAATCGCTTGTGGCCATCTCACATGACAAAAATTAACAAGCATGTTTGTGAACGAGAAGGTATGACGTATAGATTTAAGAGTTGGTTTAGAGTAAAATAAAACATGTAAAGTAGAAGACACTGTAAAATGCACGCAACTAACATATTCTTCTTTGACAATAGAGATATATAACAGATTACTATGACCGGATTTTGAAAATAATATCATCACAATTTTTGAAAATACTCAATGTATAGCAAGACGCTTCCAGCTTCTAGAATGTATGCATGTCTATAAATGTAATGTATTTTTTAACAGCGTAAGGGAATGAGAGGAACAAGAACCGAATTTGAATTTTATTGGCATAACTTTGAACGGCGAAAAAATAATTTTGATGTATTAACTTTATTACAGAGATCGTTCAAAAATTCAAATGGTTTTATTGGAAACATGTAGAGGAGTTCCCTAACTCCCTACAATGAAGACTTGAATTTAGGTGGTTTAGTTATACATCCACTCACCTGAACATGAGCTAGGCACATTTCTAAATATTAAAATTGTCTCATAGACACCAGAAAATAGTCACAAAGTTTCATAATATTTTAATATGAAAATTTATCATCATATCAGTTCATTCACATGAAAAAATTATCTATATTAAAAATAAGAAAATGAGTCTACAAAATTCCATAGTAAATCAGACCACATAAATTAATCCGGAAGACCTAGCAGCCTTAGTTTAGTTCATCCCGGCCGATCTTCATAGTTTACAAAAATACACCCGACAATAGCTATGGTGGACGTTTTATTTTGTTACCATGCAAATATTCATATTGTGATCAAGTAATATCATATCCAAATCTATCATACCCTAATTCCAACTTAGTGTTTAGATATAATTCCCGTCATAGACTAGCTAACACGGGAGATAGGGGATCTAATTAATACTCACAATGGATAAAGAATCAAAATTTTAATACCCAACGATAGCATGAATATACATTAACTCACAAATTTATTTGAAAAACATTCAATGCGGTAAAGATGATGCCCTCGCATTTGCGAGGGCCACTGTGCTAGTTAAGCATAAAGTAAAATATGGTGATGCCTTGCTCATGTAGAACTTTGCACTTTGCAAGTTTATTAGCTTGCCTTGGTTGGGGAATTGGTCAAAGTGGTTGATGTCTACTCACACTTCTTTTCCTGTAGACAGTGTTGGGCCTCCAAGAGCAGAGGTTTGTAGAACAGCAGCAAGTTTCCCTTAAGTGAATCACCCAAGGTTTATCGAACTCAGGGAGGTAGAGGTCAAAGATATCCCTCTCAAGCAACCCTGCAATCACGATAGAAGAAGTCTCTTGTGTCCCCAACACACCCAATACACTTGTCAGATGTATAGGTGCACTAGTTCGGCGAAGAGATAGTGAAATACAAGTGGTATGAATGAATATGAGCAGTAGTAACGGTGCCAGAAAATAGCTTGTCAAGCGTGCAGTTGATGGTAGTAATATTGCAGGAAGTAAAGATGCAGTAAAAGAGTAAATAAGCGATGATTGCAGTATTTGGAAACAAGGCCTAGGGATCATACTTTCACTAGTGGACACTCTCAACATTGCAATCATAAAGGAATATAAATAAGCACTTCACTATGCTATTCTGAATTACTCTCCGGCAAGATAACGAACACTAATTCATCATGTAGGCAAACCTTAAAGATGTATTCCCAAGTACTAATAAACACCCCACGCTGTCACTGTGAGCATTCATAGGAGGTACTAACACACCACAATTTCATAGAGACATCCAACTCAAATCATAACTCAGTGAATAAGTATTCTGTGAAATATAGCCTAAGATACCCACACGGTGCACACACTGTCACCTTTACACACGTGGGACAAGGAGTCTCCGGAGATCACATAAGTAAAATCCACTTGAATAGCATAACGACATCTAGATTACAAGCTCATCATATGGATCTCAATCATGTAAGGCAGCTCATGAGATCATTGTATTGAAGTACATGGGAGAGAGATTAACCACATAGCTACCGGTACAGCCCTTAGCCTCGATGGAGAACTACTCCCTCCTCATGGGAGACATCATCGTTGATGAAGATGGCAGTGTTGTCGATGGAGATGCCTTCCGGGGGCACTTCCCCGTCCCGGCGGCGTGCCGGAACAGAGACTTCTGTCCCCCAGATCTTGGCTTCGCGATGGCGGCGGCTCTGGAAGGTTTCTCGTACCGTGGCTTTCGGTACTGGGGGTTTCACGATGAAGGCTTTAAGTAGGCAGAAGGGCGGAGTCGGAGGAGTCACGGGGGCCCCACACGCTAGGGCCGCGTGGGCCCCTCTAGGCCGCGCTGCCCTAGTGTGGCGGCGCCCCGTGGCCCCACTTCGTATCTCCCTCGGTCTTCTGGAAGCTTCGTGGGAAAATAGGCCCCTGGGCGTTGATTTCGTCCAATTCCGAGAATATTTCCTTACTAGGACTTCTGAAACCAAAAACAGCAGAAAACAGCAACTAGCTCTTCGGCATCTCGTCAATAGGTTAGTGCCGGAAAATGCATAAATATGACATATAATGTGTATAAAACATGTGAGTATCATCATAAAAGTAGCATGGAACACAAGAAATTATAGATACGTTTGAGACGTATCAAGCATCCCCAAGCTTAGTTCCTACTCGCCCTCGAGTAGGTAAACGATAACAAGGATAATTTCTGAAGTGACATGCTATCATAATCTTGATCAATACTATTGTAAAGCCTATGAGATGAATGCAGCGATTCGAAGCAATGATGAAGATAATGAGTAAACAAATGAATCATATAGCAAAGACTTTTCATGAATAATACTTTCAAGACAAGCATCAATAAGACTTGCATAAGAGTTACTCATAAAGCAATAAATTCTTAGTAAAGGCATTGAAGCAACACAAAGGAAGATATAAGTTTCAGCGGTTGCTTTCAACTTCAACATGTATATCTCATGGATAATTATCAACACAAAGTAATATAACAAATGCAATAGGTAAACATGTAAGAATCAATGCACACAGTTGATACAAGTGTTTGCTTCTGGGATAGAAAGAATAGGTAAACTGACTCAACAATAAAGTAGAAGATAGGCCCTTCGCAGAGGGAAGCATGGATTACTATATTTGTGCTATAGCTTTTCATTTTGAAAACAAGAAACAATTTTGTCAACGGTACTAATAAAGCATATGTGTTAGGTATAAGATATCTTATAAGTTGCAAGCCTCATGCATAGTATACCAATAGTGCTCGCACCTTGTCCCAATTAGCTTGGATTAACATGGATTATCATTGCATAGCATATGTTTCAACCAAGTGTCACAAAGGGGTACCTCTATGCCGCCTGTACAAAGGTCTAAGGAGAAAGCTCGCATTGGATTTCTCGCTTTTGATTATTATCAACTTAGACATCCATACCGGGACAACATAGACAACAGATAATGGACTCCTCTTTAATGCATAAGCATTCAACAACAGTTAAAATTCTCATAAGAGATTTAGGATTAATTGTCCAAACTGAAACTTCCACCATGGTTCATGGCTTTAGTTAGCGGCCCAATGTTCTTCTCTAACAATATGCATACTCAAACCATTTGATCATGAAAATCACCCTTACTTTAGACAAGACGAACATGCATAGCAACTCACATGATATTCAACAAAGGTAAAAGTTGATGGCGTCCCCAGAAACATGGTTACCGCTCAACAAGTAACTTATTAAGAAATAAGACACATAAGTACATATTCTTCACCACAATAGTTTTTAAGGCTACTTTTCCCATGAGCTATATATTGCAAAGGCAAAGAATAGAATTTTAAAGGTAGCACTCAAGTAATGTACTTTGGAATGGCAGAGAAATACCATGTAGTAGGTAGGTATGGTGGACACAAATGGCATAGTTTTTGGCTCAAGGATTTGGATGCACGAGAAGAATTCCTCTCAATACAAGGCTAGGCTAGCAAGGTTGTTTGAAGCAAACTCAAGTATAAAAGGTGCAGCAAAGCTCACATATGAACATATTGTAAGTATTATAAGACTTTACATTGTCTCCTTTTTGTTCAAACACCTTAACCAGAAAATACCTAGACTCTAGAGAAACTAATCATGCAAACCAAATTTTAACAAGCTCTATGTAATTCTTCATTAATGGGTGCAAAGTACATGATGCAAGAGCTTAAACATGATCTATATGAGCACAACAATTGCCAAGTATCAAATTATTCAAGACATTATACCATTTACCACATGCAGCATTTTCTGTTTCCAACCATATAACAATGAATGAAGTAGTTCAACCTTCGCAATGAACATTAAGAATAAAGCTAAGAACACATGTGTTCATATGAAACATCGGTGCGTGTCTCTCTCGCAAACAAGGAATGCTAGGATCCGATTTTATTCAAACAAAAACAAAAACAGAAGCAAACAGACTGTGGTGACCCGGCATACCACTGCATGGTGTAGTATGCAAGTCTGATATAGCACCAATGAAACACCGTTCCACTAGTATTATATCGCTCAGAGTGGTACAACAGAAACATATGCGGGTCCAAGGCATGTCTATAGAATTACAACATTGACTCTGTTACATAAGATCATCACAGCCTCCTACTTTACAATGAGGTAAAACTGCAAATAAACTCCAGAAGAACGACTCGTAGTCTAGTCTTATCACGAACTCTATTTGTAGAGTATTTAACTAGCTATAGAGGCTATGAATAGATTCTAGCTAAATAGGAGCTAGGTTTAGGAAGCTAGTTCCCTTCTATTGCTAATCTAGGTATTCTCCTTGTTGGATGTGGTATCTGACTCTTCTGACAGGGTCCTGTCCCGTGAAGTAGTTGTTGATTCCTCGACCTTCGAGTTGTACTGTAGATTCTCCTTCGATGCCTCCATTCCTAAGCAGGGGATTTAAGAGTGGGATGAGTACGAGCGTACTCAACAAGTTCATTATAGGAAAGAGGTGTTTAATGCACTAGCTACAGCATTAGACCAGAAAGTCTAATACCAATGCAGTTTTTCATAACCATTTCTTCAAAAGGTTGCTTTTATTCAGAAGAACTATGTCCGTCAGCCTTCACCGGTTGACTAGAACTTCATGGAGTTCCTTTCCGGCAGCGTTCGCAGTTCCATATCCCGGAACAGGGAGTGACAGTCACGGTTCTTTACACTCTGCAGAGGTGTGTTGCTTTACCCATAAGAGATCTTAACCTTGGTGCCAACCGAGTCATGTTCTCGTCCACACTTCCTTTGGTGTGAGGCCCGGTATAAGGTCATAGCCAATCATATTCCTCCGCTACCTCGCACACCCACCCTTTGTTGCATACCCCGACCCTGGGTCCTCGTCGGTCCTCTTACACCAATTAAGGATGGACCCCGACCACGACGACGGTCCGGGACTCGTTAACCAAACTCCTTCGCCGGTAGCCGCAACCCATCATAGACCACTTACCGTGGGGAATTAGAATGGGATCCCCACCCCACCGCTTGCCCAACCTGGGTCAAGTGTCTATGGTAAGCGCATCCGTTGATGTACAAGAGGTGGAAATACAATTGACTATTCCGTCCCACTCCAGCATCTTATGGTTAACACGGGTATTACAAGCACAAGAATCACTGGACGACATTTGTTGTTTAATCCTAGATGGATATAAACCCTTGCAATGGAACCTCCACCATATCAACACAATCCATGGTTCCATTGCCCACCACATAGTCATATTCATAGTTATGAAAATAGTGGTTTTGCTTTTTATGCAATAGTGATAATCATAGTACTTTGCAAGTAATTTGGTAAAAATACTCAAATGACATGAGCAAGTGATGAACTTGCCTTTCTTGACTGCAAGATTATGCAGGCAAAGTCTTCGATACGCAATATCTCCAAATTCTGAAATAGCATCATCGTCCGGTAAGGACGATGTTTAAAAGATTGGCAAGGATGCAATAGTGCATAAGTATGAGATGCAATCGCTCTAAGCGTGACCTAACCCCAATGATTTAGATTTAGTGAAAGGTAATGATTAGTTCAGGGTGTGTTGTACTTTTAGAGTGATTCACAAACAAGTTTCTTATTCAGGGTTGTGTTGTTTTAGAATCATAAGCAGGTGGTAAAATGCATATTAACAATCATACACACCCAGGAATAGTAGTTGTATAATAAGTAAAAGGTAGTTGTCAGTTTTAAGTCCTATATTGCATGGTTGATGATTACTTATTATATATTTCAAAAGAATAACTTTTGAAGAACATGTTCTTGAATGAAGAACAAGTATGATAATTAGATTGGTGGGGTTCTATGGTTGACTATGGTTTTATCTAGTTTCTGGAGTAAGTATTAGATGGATCACAACCTAGTTGGATTCATCAACACCAAGGGCTTGTAAGGTTGAGTTAAGCCTAGGCACCTTGAGTAATTGATTATAAATAGTTGCTATTAAGGTTGGTATACCTTGCTGGTGATAGCTGGTTATTGGCTATAGGTCCTATTAGACAGGATTGATGATGATTCCTTATTTTCTTCAAAAGAATAACTTTTGAAGAACATACTTCTTAAATATTAAGAAGTATTGCAATTAGGGTTGAGGTGGTCTAGGTTTTACTGTTGGTTCTATTAAGTAAGGAATAATTGACGCCTAAATAGGATGGTGGATAAATATCCCACACTAGTAGGGTTTAGTGGAACAGGGTTATGTAAGGTAAAATAGTAGGTATGTTTGCTGTTAGGGTTCATCTCGATGGTGTGATGCTAAATAGGAATGAATAAGGATGATGACTTTGGTAATAGGATCTAGGGTTTACACTTGGTTAACCCTACTTAATTATCTAGGTCTGATGAAGATGAACACATGGGATATCCATATATTAGTGATAGGTCTTCTACATTTTATGTGGCCAAGACAAGTATTTAGTTGCTACTATGGTGCTATGATTTGGAATAAAGTACCATGATCACCTGTTACTTGGGGTTTAGGTTTGGAAGCAATTTAGGGTTCACATGTAATAATGAAACTAGGTGTCCCAATTGAATTAGGGTTTTAGGTTTCACATGAAATGATGAATTCTCGTTTTTCTACCCTATGAAACTAGGTTTTTCTAGTTACCCTATAATTCTTGAATTAATAACTTCATTAAGGAAATTGAAGTTATTAATATCTTAGAAATAAAATAATGTTGGGTTTGGCATTTTATTATTTTTAATGAATTAATAATTAGGGTAATTACTAATCAGGGTTTTAAATCCTTCTAATAAGGATTTAATAAAACAATAAAGAAAAATTAGTTTTAAAGTTTTATTTATTTATTTACTGGTTTCAATTTAATTTTTAAAGTTTTCCTTATTTATTGAATTTAATTGAATTTAGAATTAATAAATAAGGCTTAAATAACAAGTATTAAATAATTAAATTTTTATTAAAAATAAAAATTTCATTTTATATTTTTATTGGATAGAGTTTACTTTTCTAAGAATTTTGATAACTCATTTGTATTTTTCTGAGTTAATATGAATTTTGTAGATTTATTTAAAGTTTCAGTAAAAATTGAAATTGAAAATAAACAAGAATAACTAAATCTACCGCCCTAATCCTACCCTCAGTCACGGACAGGTGGGGTCAGGCTAAGTCAGCTGCCTCGTTGGCAGTTGACTGGGTCAAACCAGTGTTTGGACCCCACTGCCACCTCACCTCGCCGGTCAACTCGCCATCGGCGAGTCAAACGACGACGGCGACGCCGATTTTTGGCCTCCCGAGACGCGCCAGTAGCACTTTCCGAACCTCTACAACTCGCTGAGTCCGATGGTGGGGTTCGTTGCTCGATTAGATCACCGGAGCATCGCCGGCAAGCATGGCCGCGGTGGTTCTATTCCGGCGAGACGTCTATCTCGAGCTACAGATGGTGTTTGGATGCGATGAGATGCTCGCGAGAAGCGTAAGCTTACCCTGAGGTGCTCCAGAGACTCGACGAGGACGATTAGCGACGGAGATGGCGATGCGGTTGCGGTTTCCGATGATCACCGGTGAAAGGGAACTCAGCAATTGCGTCGATTGAAGATGCCCCGGCACGATTCCTTCTCCTCCGATGATCTTCGAACCCAGGCGCATCTGCAGAGCTACCCCATGGTCACTGGGAGGCTCCCAATTGACGGCTAGCCGGAGAACTTCCCCGACAGCACGCCGGGGTGTGGAGAAGATAGGGAGAGATTGAGAGTCTGGGAGAGATTGAGAAAGGGGTCACAGGCTAGCTAGGGTTCTGGCGCGTCCGCTCATGGTTTTATAGCTCCAGAAGAGCTCGGCATCGACGGTAATTCGTCGCCGGCGGCCAGGATACTGCGGCTTCGACGGAGATGTATTTGGGCACGGATCTTGGCGCAATTAGGATAACTCTGGACGTGGAGATCCTTGTACTGGCCTCTGGCATGATGGATGGCGTCCGGCGGCGTCTCTATCCGCAGCGAGGACGTGGCCGAGCCACGCCATCGTGCTGTCGACCGCCAGGAAGAAGAAGGAGGTGGCTTCTCTCTTCGCATGATTCTTAAAGCGAATCGGTATGGTGGGCTTAGGCTGGGCTGGTAAGTGGAGGTGGTACTGGGCTGTGGTCCTAGGCTCAGCCCCGACAGTAAGTCTCTCTCCTTTTTCTTATTTCTGGTTTCTTTTTATTTTATGTTTCTTTGTTTGAATTCAAACTCAAACTTTGTTTTGATTGTAGGTTTCTAACTATTAGTATCTCAATATGATTTGATGATGATAACCACTACATCATTTTGTTTGTTCAAAACAAATATTTAATGGTTGAGTAAACTGGTATTTTGTGAGGGTCATTCAAATTTAATATTAACATGAATTTATGTGTCTCTTTTATCTCCTTTTTACTTAGGTACCAATTCAATTTAAGTGATGTGAAATTTAGAACAAGTAAATGGTGAATATGTTATATTTTTCTAGTGCTTAACCATAATGATTACTCACATATAATTTAGTGATGGTTATGGTTTAAAGTAAGTGATAATGAGAATGGATTGAGTTTATGATTTTATGTGGATGATGATTCTTAGAGTTTAAGAAGAGTTGTGAGATGAACTCTATAATTATCAATCAAGCTTTGACTTAAATTATTTAGGATGGATCCTATATGAAAAGGTTTAGGGTTTTGGGAATACTTCACCATTTGAAGTATTAATTAGGAATGAGGCATGGCAGGGTTTTACTTATGATCCAAAGTAATGCTTGGATTGGAATTCAAATATGGCCTAGGGTTTAGTTATGATCTCCCATGTGATGCACAACTATGTTTAAGATATGGTATCAGCTTTGATCATGTTTTAGTGGCTAAGGTTATCCTCCTCACTTAGGTAGAATTCTTATATCAGGGCAATGCTAGGTTTATCTCAAGTGTTAGAATAGGAAAGGTTTAAATACAATAGCATTATTGCACAAGGCAGGAGTATTGGTCTGGATTGACTACTATTGATATGTTTATCATTTCATGTGAAGAATGAGATCTATGGATCACACATATAGGTTTAACTTATCATCTCAATTTATAAGGTAAGATCATGCATTAGACATGATCCACTTACTCCTCACTAGTCTCTCTTCTTTAATACTTCTCTCAACACACTCACTTAGATTCTTAGGGTTTATGATCCTCACTCAATTTATAATGATCAAGGTTTGGCTTCCTAATAAGGTATCTCTCCTGATCTAAGTTTCTCACTTCTAAGATCAAGTATTGTATTGATGAATTAAGGTATAACACTTCTATTTTATTTTCTAAGATGAGCTATTATGGTGGCCTCTATAGTTTATATCCCAGGAGATTGCCTGAGATAATTCTTAGGGTTCTTTCCAGGGAATGATGATATAATCATCTGGGTATATGGATGGTTCTCTTTCCCAAGTCCAAGTGTTGCCTCATTAACTTGAGTGTAACACCATAACTTGAGTTCTCTCATATAGGAATAGTTATTCTAGGGTTTATGGTGTATTCACCATATCTCAATAGATATCAAGTCTAATATTCCACCTGACTATCTTAGTTGGATTAGTCTCCTCCCTATTTCATCAACTCATGGGTATGGTATTATTCCATGTGGTATTAGATTATCTCACCACTCCAAGGGAAATGGTTTACAACCTAATACTTTAGTTCAAAGGTTGTCCTTTGTTCATTAATAGGTAAAGCTAGGTTTAGAGTAAATGGTCTCTCTCATTTGGGAGGGCTTGAATAATACTCTAGGGTTCCCCTTGAAGATAATGTTGTGATCATATGGATATTTATATTCAAGATTTACCTCAAGGGTTGTCATTGCTTCCTTAAATAGAATGGAACTCTCACCTCTTTAGGTTTTATGTAAAGCTATTTGTAATAGAGAGGAATATACACTTCTTGAGTGGATCTCCTGGTTATAATTCCAATGTGGCAGTGGAATGGATACCATGAGGTTTCATGGTGGCTAGGATCATAGATTATTCTTAGGACATGGAAAATATAAGTGAAGAATGGTTTCTTCATTCATTGTTACTTGATTTCCAAATAGATGTATGTTCATATGTTATGGCAAAGATTACCATGTTATGATCTTTAATAAGATCAAGCAATTGATCATTGAGTAAAGTGTTGTTGTGTTGATTATAGTTCCATTTGATCTAACCCCTTAGATCAAATTATCTCTACCCAAAACAAGGTTTTAACAAAGTCACATTGAGGTTTATAACACTTGACTTGATGAGCTACTTCAATTCCACCAAGGTCAAGTGAAACTTCGATTATCGTGATCTGTTTTACTTTAAAGCGTGAAAATTCCCCAGATTTTCTATGCATGAATGCAATGCACACATCTGTTTCCTCTATTATTGTAACCCCAATACCTGGGATATTACACAGACGCTCCAAGTAAAGCACATAAGATGTGACGGAATAAAAATATAGTTTCACTAGAGGTGACCTGATAAGTTGTCGATGAAGAAGGGATGCCTTGGGCTCCCCAAGCTTATATGCTTGAGTCTTCTTAAAATATGCAGGGATGAACCACGGTGGCATCCCCAAGCTTAGACTTTTCACTCTTCTTGATCATATTGTATCATCCTCCTCTCTTGACCCTTGAAAACTTCCTCCACACCAAACTCAAAACAATCTCATTAGAGGATCAGTGCATAATTGAAAATTCATATATTCAGACGTGACATAATCATTCTTAACACTTCTGGACATTGCACAAAGCTACTGAAAGTTAATGGAACAAAGAAATCCATCAAACATAGCAAAACAGGCAATGCGAAATAAAAGGCAGAATCTGTCAAAACAGATCAGTCCGTAAAGACGAAATTTTTTTGAGGCACTAGACTTGCTCAGATGAAAATTCCCAAATTGAATGAAAGTTGCGTACATATCTGAGGATCACGCACGTAAATTGGAAGATTTTTCTGAGTTACCTACAGAGAACCCTGCCCAAATTCGTGACAGCAAGAAATCTGTTTCTGCGCAGTAATCCAAATCTAGTATTGACTTTACTATCAAAGACTTTACTTGGTACAACAATGCAATAAAATAAAGATAAGGAGAGGTTGCTACAGTAGTAACAACTTCCAAGACACAACAAAACAGTAGCAAAATAAAAACATGGGTTATCTCCCAAGAAGTGCTTTCTTTATAGCCATTAAGATTGGCTCAGCAATTTTAATGATGCTCGCATGGAATAAGAGTTGAAGCAAAATAGAGCATCAAGAAGAAAATTCAAAACACATTTAAGTCTAACCCACTTTCTATGAAAAGGAATCTTGTACACAAATAAATTCATGTAGAACAAAGTGACAAGCATAGGAAGATAAAATACAAGTAACTTCAAAATTTTCAGCATATAGAGGGGAAACTTAATATTATTAAGATGCATATAACCATGTTTCCCTCTCTCATAATAACTTTTAGTAGCATCATGAGCGAACTCAACAATATAACTATCACATAAAGCATTCTTATCATGAGTCTCATGCATAAAATAATTACTACTCCCAACATAAGCATAGTCATTCTTATTAATTGTAGTGGGAGCAAATTCAACGAAGTAGCTATCATTATTATTCTCATCATCAAATATAGGAGGCATATTGTAATCATAATTAGATTTATCCTCCATAGTAGGCGGCACCAAAAGACCACTATCATTATAATCATCATAAATAGGAGGCAAAGTATCATCAAAGAAAATTTTCTCCTCAATGCTTGGGGGACTAAAAATGTCATGCTCATCAAAACCAGCTTCCCCAAGCTTAGAATTTTCCATAGTATTAGCAACAATGGTGTTCAAAGCGTTCATACTAATATCATTGCTACTAGCATGCAAATAAGGTTCCATAGGTTTTTTAATTTTCGCATCAAACAATCCATGTCTTAACTCAGGAAATAGAATAAGAAGCTCATTGTTATTTTCCATTATGCCTTACTAGTGTAAAAAAAGAAACAAAAAGATGCAATTGCAGGATCTAAAGGAAATAGCTTCGAGCACTCACACACCGGCAACAATGCTAGGAAATAGCTTAGTAGTCGGAGGATGTGAATACCTTTTACCTTACCTCCCCGGCAACGGCGCCAGAAAATAGCTTGATGTCTACACACGCTTCTTTTCCTGTAGACAGTGTTGGGCCTCCAAGAGCAGAGGTTTGTAGAACAGCAGCAAGTTTCCCTTAAGTGAATCACCCAAGGTTTATCGAACTCAGTGAGGTAGAGGTCAAATATATCCCTCTCAAGCAACCCTGCAATCACGATACAAGAAGTCTATTGTGTCCCCAACACACCCAATACACTTGTCAGATGTATAGGTGCACTAGTTCGGCGAAGAGATAGTGAAATACAAGTGGTATGAATGAATATGAGCAGTAGTAACGGCGCCAGAAAATAGCTTGTCAGGCGTGCGATTGATGGTAGTAATATTGCGGGAAGTAAAGATGCGGTAAAACAGTAAATAAGCGATGATTGCGGTATTTGGAAACAAGGCCTAGGGATCATACTTTCACTAGTGGACACTCTCAACATTGCAATCATAAAGGAATATAAATAAGCACTTCACTATGCTATTCTGAATTACTCTCTGGCAAGATAACGAACACTAATTCAACATGTAGGCAAACCTTAAAGATGTATTCCCATGTACTAATAAACACCCCACGCTGTCACTGTGAGCATTCATAGGAGGTACTAACACACCACAATTTCATAGAGACATCCAACTCAAATCATAACTCAGTGAATAAGTATTCGTGAAATATAGCCTAAGAGACCCACACGGTGCACACACTGTCACCTTTACACACGTGGGACAAGGAGTCTCCGGAGATCACATAAGTAAAATCCACTTGAATAGCATAACGACATCTAGATTACAAGCTCATCATATGGATCTCAATCATGTAAGGCAGCTCATGAGATCATTGTATTGAAGTACATGGGAGAGAGATTAACCACATAGCTACCGGTACAGCCCTTAGCCTCGATGGAGAACTACTCCCTCCTCATGGGAGACAGCATCATTGATGAAGATGGCGGTGGTGTCGATGGAGATGCCTTCCGGGGGCACTTCCCTGTCCCGGCGGCGTGCCGGAACAGAGACTTCTGTCCCCCAGATCTTGGCTTCGCGATGGCGGCGGCCCTGGAAGGTTTCTCGTACCGTGGCTTTCGGTACTAGGGGTTTCACGATGAAGGCTTTAAGTAGGCGGAAGGGCGGAGTTGGAGGAGTCACGGGGGCCCCACACGCTAGGGCCGCACGGCCCCCCCTAGACCGCGCCGCCCTAGTGTGGCGGCGCCCCGTGGCCCCACTTCGTATCTCCCTCGGTCTTCTGGAAGCTTCGTGGAAAAATAGGCCCCTGGGCGTTGATTTCGTCCAATTCCGAGAATATTTCCTTACTAGGATTTCTGAAACCAAAAACGACAGAAAACAGCAACTGGCTCTTCGGCATCTCGTCAATAGGTTAGTGCCGGAAAATGCATAAATATGATATATAATGTGTATAAAACATGTGATTATCATCATAAAAGTAGCATGGAACATAAGAAATTATAGATACATTTGAGACGTATCAGTGGTCTTCTTCTCCTTGGAAGTAGACCTCCTCCTCCTCTTGATACTCCTCGGTACTAGCGTCTAAAATCGAATACGAGGTATACAATCATCATACCAAACTTAAGTACTAGACTAAGAACACACATGAGTCACACAAACTTAGACTAGCATCAACATTATTATTAGGTTGATTGACTTTGTCTTCTTCTTTAAGAAAAATACTTTCCTCTCATTATAACTACTACTTGAGGTGTTTCTTTTCATTCTTTAGAGAAATAATTTCCTCTCATTATCTTATTAAGATTTAATTTCCTCAATGAATAATATATGACCTAGGTTGACTAAAGTCAACCTCTTCATATTCATCATTTAGGGAAAAGATTTAAATGAGGTGAAGCACCTCATGCAATTTAATCCTAACATAGTAATGATTTAAATCATCAAACAATTCCACATGAGACCTAATAGACCAGGGCCTCTATCTCATTTTGAATTGTTTGTGATCAGATTTAAATGAGATAAAAGCTCCCATACCATTTTATAAATAAATTGGCACCATTTAAATGGACTAGAAATAGCCATAGAGCCATTTTTTAAACTAGGCCATGATCATACAAACAACTAGGTGAGGTTTTTGCATATTCTTGTAGACAATATGAAATATGATTTTTGAGAGTTGGAAACAACTCAAAAGCATGCTTGGTTGATTTTTAACAATTGTTTGAAGTTACAAAAGGCCCTGCCTTGTTTATTTTGTAACTTTAATTCTACACCAATTCTAGGGTTGAGACCAGTGTAGTTGTGTAGATAATTTGCTCAGCTTTCCAACAATAAAAAATTTGTGAAATTTGGCCAAGTATATTTGTCCCTATTTCATTTTGAAAAAGGCATCAGTTTGCAATTTGAATTAAATTAGCAGATTCAAATTTGAATTAAAAGGCCTGGCGGGAAACTAGATGGGCTGCGCAGCGGGAGAGGGAGTGGGCCGGCCCAGCAGCGCAGCGGGCCACCTGACAGTGGCCCCCGCTTGTCAGCGAGCGTTAAACCGCGAAGCGGTACACAGTGAGGTGAGCCGTCGGATTAGAAGGAGGATCGACGGCTGAGGGTCGCCACCTTCCTCGACATGGCTCGCCGGAGAGCTAACCCTACCGGCGGCCAGACTAGGGGGTCGGGGAGCTACCTGGAGGCGGGCGAGCGTCGGCGAGGAGGGAGGTCGGCGTTGGAGACGACGGCGGTTCGATTGGTGGTGGTGAGAGGAGCTGAGGTGGCGCAAATTGACGGCGCCGTCTTGCTACTGCCGCGGATGCTCCGGCGAAATTGCGGTGACGGTGAGCTTAATCGAGGTGGAGAAAGGGTCTAGGAGATCGAGGAGAAGGAGGGGAGGCTATTGAGGTGCTGAACTCGTCCAGGGGGAGCCGGTATTTATAGGGGCGAGGGTTGGCCGAGGGTGCGGAGCAGGTCGTCGTCGACGGTGAGGCTACAACGTCGCAGTGACGTTGGCGAGGGTGTGGCTCGGTTCCTGGTGTCATGGTGATCACGACGCGCATCCAGACGAGGTCAGGGGTGGACAGGAGCAGGCGGCAACGTCACCGTGTACTGGCGGACCGTGGCGGACGGTCGTCGTCCGTGACGACGGCGACAGTGCTCCGGCGAGCCAATGGCGATGTCCAGGGGCTAGCTGGGGTCCTGGTGAGCAAGTGGGTGAAAGGAGAGGGCACGAGGTGGTCTGATGCGACGAGGCGAGCGGTGCACTGGCGCGCCCGTGGCCATGCTCGTGCGCGCGCTGGCGAGTCTGGCCTGGGTGATCACGTCATGGCCTGGCGGGTGTGGTCCTCTCCTGGGCCAGGGCGTGCGCCAGCAGATGCAGTGTGAGGTGGTGATCCTCCAGGACATGGTTGGGCAGAGCTGAGGTGAAGGGAGAGAGGGGTGGCATGGTGGTGAGCATGAGGGCCGGCATGGTCAAGATTTGTGATTTCTTGTGCAATATTTTGGTCTCTGGGTCCATGGCTTGGTCAAGTGGGGTGAGTCCAGGTGATTTGACAAGGTGAGCAAGTTTGGAGAGGTCTAGGGCTTGCACAACTAATAATTGTCAAAGTGTATGTGACACAAGCAATTATTTTGGGCATGGTTGTGATCTGAGGTGATCATGGCAAACTAGGTGAGGTCATGGTGGGGTTTTGTGGTACATGTTGCACTATAGATGAGCCAAGAGATGAATAAAGAGGGGTGGTACATAGTTGGTGGGCGTGGGTGTACCTCTATGTAACTAATTGATTCTCTTGTAAAAACACTCGTGTGTGTAAATTTTACTAAGTTTCTTCATAGATAGGTTCTAAATGATAATGGGCAACCTCTCATGGCATTGGTTTGATTTTTGAAATTGATTTGTGAAGATTCTAAATTTGGAGGGAATCTAGAATTGGTTTCAATGTAGCATCTTGGGTTGACTAATTTGAGCAATGGTCAAAGATCTGGTCAAAGTGGTCAACACCAAAGTTGTTCATCTTGATGAGGTCTTGGATGAGGTGCAAAGAGTTGTTAGGGTTTGGTTTAATAATCTCTTAAAACAAGGGCTCAAAGTGGGTATGTTGCTAAAAATGGCACAAGTGACCATTATCACATGCCACATGGTTTTTGATTTTTATTTGATTTGATTTCTCTTGACCCAAAGGATGTTGTTGATTGATGAAATGGTATAGAGGAGGGACCCAACCATTCACCACAAGTCTTAGGGTCAAGATTCTTAATTCCATAATTTGGCTATTTACTCTCATATGCCTCCATGGCATTTTTATTTTCTTTTTATTTTATTTTGTTTTCACCTTGGATTTGATTTTTTTGGCACTAGGTAGGGTTGATTAATGTTTTCAAAACATCTACACAAGGTAGAAAGGTCCAAGTAACAGTTTCACAAAAATAGTCATAGGCACATAGACCTTTTCTTTTTAATTTACTTTCTTTTTATTTTACTTATAATGGATGGTGAGAAGAGGGGTGAGGTTTAGGGTTTTAGGTTATTTCAAAATACTTCAACAATCAATCAATGGCAATAACACAACATATAAGCAAGATCACTATGCCTCAAACTTAATTTAATAAAAGTTTTTGTTGGTTCTCATTTTTGGAAAAAGGAAATCCATTTTCTTCTTTGTTGAAAATTTGGGATGTTACAATATTAATTATGCAGAATGTGTTGACGTCAGAAACCCCCTGGCGGGCAGAGACGGTCAGCACGGTAGAGCCGGGAACAACTAGGGCTGCGGCTGGCCCCAGTCCCTCAGAGCGACGGCCCGCAAAGCCTCCTGGTCGCACGTCCGATGTTTATCACAAGGGCGTGCCACCTGACCTATACCCGGTCGGGAAGGTGTGGATGATGCCTCGCTTAGTTTCCTGCAGGGCACACACGTAAACGTTAAATACGAGCCTCGATCGGCTCTCAGGTTATCCTGTGAATCGGCTCAAAGAGCCGATCCACCCATGATTCGGACGGGGTGTCCGAATATATGGTGGTCCTGCTTGATCAAGATAAAGCTGATTAGATCTACGACGATTTAGGGTTTTCACCGCATAATCGGATCATCCTACTCACGACTCGGGCCTCGCGCTCGCGCACGGTGACCGTAAGCCGATCCTAGACAGGGCCTAAAAACCAACACGAGGTTGATCCTCGGAACGTCCTTTCTAGGGCTAGCAAACGCCACCCTACACGCCGCTGGATCCTCCAACCCTTTGTAAGGCCTAACTATTGCGGATGTTAAACTAATCCTTGATGAAACAAGGAGCAACCGTAACGGATCAGATCTACTAAACTATGATCAAGCGGGGTGCCGCCCCTACACCTAAGATAGGTGTAGGGCGGCTAGACATGCAAGGGTTGCACTACGATAGCATATGATACGAAGAACAATGCTAACCCTAACATGTCTAAGATAACTACGTTGCTCGCCATCAAAAAGGCTTCAGCACGAGCAACGCATGAACAACGGGGGTAGGCATTACGCTGCCTAGATCGCAAGATGCGATCTAGGCAGCATGGTGCTTACCGGTAGAAACCCTCGAGACGAAGGAGTTGGCGATGCGCCGAGATTTGTTTGTGGTTGAACGTTGGTTGTTGTTTATTCCATAAACCCTAGATACATATTTATAGTCCAGGGGACTTTCTAATGTGGGCGTGCACTAAACCGTGCACGGGTAAAACTCTAACTTCTAAACTAAGATGCGATCTAATATGTTACGTATACACGGGCAATTTAGCCCAACTTTGCATGTAAGGCCGATTCACGTATTTCTTCCATATAGATTCTTCACGTCCATCTCGATCGCGGCCCACCTCTGACTCGATCAAATTCTGGTGATAACACATGCCCCCCTGGTTTTGGAAATGACATTTCCAAAATCATTATGCTTTCTTTCGTCGGGTCATGTCGTGGCAGAGCAGAACCGTCGTAGTATGTTTCACCATGACGACTTGCCTTCCCAACTTCTCTGCACGATTTGCCAGTTTTGGCGCCACATCCTCGGAAACTGTTCGAGCATTAAATCTCCAATATATCTCCTTTTACTTAACCGCATCGAACAGTTCTCCTCTTCATCCTCTTCGCATTAGTACTTCCAAAAAGCCCTTCTCTGCCACCATGTCTTCCTCTTCTTCCTCTTCATCGGATCTTTCTGCCCAGTCCTCCCCCTTCCGCGAGCCGACGCCGGAGTGGAACCCGGCGGAGGCCCATGCGGCCAACATCCGCCGCACCATCGAGGCCGGGGACGAGCCAAGCCACAACTTCTCCATCTGGTCAGAGGACGACAAGTCCCTGACCGACGGGGAGAGCGACCTCCGCTTCCTCGCCAATGGGGAATCGGAGGAGGAAAGTGACGACGATCTCTTTCCCTGGGACGGGGTCACCTCCTCCGAGGAGGCGAAGGAGGGGGAGGAGGAGGAGGACGACATCTCCTCCGACGAGCCGCCGGCCAAGCGCCACTGCCTCTGGCCCGGGAATCTCAGCGACGTCGACAGCGACGACGATGACGCTGACGAGGAGGACGAGGACAACGAGGGTCCTGCCGGCGGTCACTACAGCAGCGACGATGAGCCGGCCGGGAGCAGCGCCAGCAGCGGCGACGACGACGACGACGAGGGCAGCAACGGCCCCTAGATAGGATCTTAGCATAGGGCCAGTAGCAGTAGACGGGGCAATGTATCCCCTTAGTACTTCCTTTTGAGAGCAATCAGCTCTTTATGTAAGAAATATCGCTTATCAATGAAGAATTTCCCCAAGTTGATTTTGCCGATTTCCTTCATGCCGATTTAGCCGATTCCCCCTTAACTGACTGCGCCGATTATCCACTTAACCGATGTTCAAATGAGCCGATGGCAACACATTGGTCCCTTATGATAAAATTCGAGATAGATCAGTTCAGCTCCCCACATTCCAGTCGAACAGGACCTGATCGCAATCACTAGATCTTGGAAATGCGGATCCAATTTTCATAGCCAACCCTATAGCAGGATCATCCAGCTCGCGGTCTCTGGCCTGACAGTAATCCTTAACCGCCCCAAATCACTGAACGGAGTATTGGACTTAACGGCAAAACTCCTGAAATAATGTCTGGACTCATCATCAACTTTAAGTTTCAGACATTCTTTTCTGCCGAATCTCCCTCTTCCAGATCCTCTTTGCCTTCAGGGAAGCCTTAGGACGATTGCTGAACCAACTCGACTGTCGAAACTGCCACTTCTGCAGAACAGGCATCACTTGTCCACAAATCCCCTTGTGATAGTCTGCAGTGATGTTTATAATCCTGCTCTGTTTTCATGCAGCAATCATCTGGCCCAGAGCCGATCAATGATAATGGCTCCCTTTTCAAACTCCTCTCACCAGCTCCGGTGGTTTCCTTCTGCAATAATTCACCATCTTCCAAAATAGTGGTGATGCAGAGCCAGCCGATTCCAACAAAATCGGCTCCCTAGGGCAAAGATCTTTCAGGGCGAGCTGCCCCCCGAGCCTCAATCAAGGCGATAACAGAGTTGGTCTGACCAAATCGGCCATCATCGGCTTCCAAGCTGTAGCGCATAGTCAGCCGATTCCAACAAAACCGGCTCTCAAGAGCAGAGAACCTCCAGGGTGAGCTGCCCCCCGAGCCTCTTCAGATCAACTCCTGCGCCTTGCTGGTCAGACCAGCTCATCATCTTTGGCAGGCTGCTGCAACTTCCGGTGAGGATGTTTTGAACTCCTGATGCCCTCCAAACTCTGGAAGTAACAACCTCTGAAAGTGACAGCTACCAAAACACCACCTTGGCCAGGCCTCCAGGCAGAAATGCCACAGCCGATTGCTTCATCATCGGCCGTCCTCATGGTCCTAGAAGAGACATGCTCCCTTCGTTGTGCTCCTCCTTAACCTGACTTGCATGTTTATGCTGGCATGTTTATGCTGATCTTGTCGTTAGTCAGGGTACTGGTCCTTAATCTAGCAGACAAATATCAGCGGCTTTAAATGAGCCAAAGGTAGCTCCTGCTAGCACCGCTGAACTTGAAGATTTTGCCAATGGGAGTTAGGAGTCCTTGGAAAGAGGATTCGAGTCACCAACAGCTCCCTTGAGGAGTTCATTCATTAGAGCCTCTCCATGTAACTCGATAACTATAACAGTTTGTTCCCCTTAAGTCGATGTCTGCGCATCTGTTTGCGCATCGGCTGTGCTTAAAAAATTTCAATTTTTTTTTACGGCCGATTTACTCATATATCGGCCCCCATGCTTCCATACCCATCATCATCAAAGAATATATCTTGAGCTGCCGGGCATTTGACAGCCACTTCCCACTTCGTATCCTCGTGCTCTATCCTTCTATGTGCCCCCCCGAGCCGATTCTGTCGGGTAACTGCTGAAATCGGCTCTATGGTTAGCCAAGGCACTTCTTTGTGAACGTCGGCTCTTGATAAAACCAGTGTGGGCTTCCTCCAACTCATGAGCCGACGTAAACCCATCGCTTATCATATCGATGCTGAATTCAGGCAGAATGGATGGTGAGGATATTTTTGGCCGATCGCTGGAATCGGCCTCCACGTTGTTTGCTCGATGAAGGTTTCGTAATGTTCCTCCATAAACTTTTTGGGGCCGATCACAAGGATCAGCCTCGCCATACTTGCTCATCGACGTTGCTTTTGTTACACGGTCAGGCCGGTGGATAAAACCAGTCTAACCCCGTTCTTTGTCACGTCGATGCGCTCGCAGTCGTCCAAATTGATGCCTGAGAGTGGTTCTTGGCCTGATGTCTCCCAAACATTCATGCCAGCCGTTGAAATTTCGGCCGAATCATCTGCGTGGACGACTTCTACTTCATCTCCATCCCATCGTATCGGGCATTGGTGCATCGTGGATGGGATGCAACGAGTTGGCGTGGATCCAATCTCTCCCTAGAAGGACAACATAGGTACTCTTGCTCTGTCGACGATGAAGAACGTCGTAGGGACAGCTTTTCCTTCCTACGGTCAGATCCACACTTAGAACACCTTGTGCGTCAGATGCTTGTCCGTTGAAATCGCTCAGTGTCACGTTTGTCTTGATCAGATCCGAGCTGGAGCGTCCTAACCGACGTAGCATGGAGTATGGCATAATGTTAACTGTCGCTCCGGTGTCTACCAACATCTTGTTGACAGGCTGCCCATTGATGTAACCTCGCAAGTATAGGGCCTTCAGATGCCTGTAGCTTTTTTCTCGTGGCTTCTCAAAGATGACCGGCTGTGGGCCGCAGTCCAATTGTGCCACAGGTGCTTCATATAACCTTGGAGCGCTAAACTCTGTTGGAAGAATGAAGACCATGTTTGTGCCAGCCGATGTATCATCATCGGCTTTCCTTTGCTTGGGGCGCCACTCTTTTCTTTGTGGCCGACCTTCTTCGTCCAGGGTTCGCTGAATTTTGGCGGCCAGATCAGGCCGTGCCTTCCTCAACGTGTGCAGGTACAATCTTTCAGCTTCTTCCAACCCCCGCAAACGCTGAACCCTTCGCTTCTGGGAACGGCTGAGCCCATCAGGGCACCACCTGGGCCGATGGTCTTTGTCTTCTTCATCATCGTCCTCTAGTTCCTCGAAATCTTCCACCCGAGCGGACTCAGCCTGCTTGTTCCGAGGCGGGAGAGGCCCTAGGCGTTTGAACACGGACACGTTAGCGGCGTCCTTCTTCCTTTGTTTGCATTCCGGGCAGTTCTCGATTGTTGGCAATCGGCTCATTTCTGAGTCCCAGCAATGTTTGAAGAAAGGGCAGTTCCAGTGCTTATCCATGTCATCTTGCCCCTTTGACCTTCCTTCAGCGTGACGATTGTACCCGTCGTTGTTTCTACCATGCTGACGGTACCTTCTGTCCTCTGCATCAGACCGATAATTTCTCTCATCATCTACGTCGTAGCGCCGACGTCGGTCGTACTGCTGCTCGTATTTGTTGAGAAGATGCTCGGAGAGTGGACGTTGATGCCGCACGCTTCTCACTTCCTCCTCTGTCAGGTACCGTCTATCATCATCTTGGGGCCGGTCGCGTGGATCGGCCTCCTCTTTATCCTTGCCACGGGAGTGGCTGCTTTCTGCTTCGTCTTTGCCATGGCGGCTTGCAAGCCCTGCCATGTTGACACCAAAGGAGAACTCTGGCTGGCATATGGAGTGGCTGAGATCCACCATGTTGGCGCCAGGCAACAGACGTGAGCTTCCACCGAGCTTGATATAGCGCGCCCAGGTCTTCCCAAAGGAGCCGATGAGTTCGGCTTCGAGGGCTGCCTTGATCTCGTGATGTTTCTTCTTGAGTTCATCAGGCAGATCCTCGTACTTGACCGGAGTGCTTTCCGCCATCACGGATGCAGACGGCGATGTGGTGGATGTCGAAGGTTGTCCCACCGGGCGTGCCAGAATGTGTTGACGTCAGAAACCCCCTGGCGGGCAGAGACGGTCAACACGGTAGAGCCGGGAACAACTAGGGCTGCGGCTGGCCCCGGTCCCTCGGAGCGACGGCCCGCAAAGCCTCCCGGTCGCACGTCCGATGTTTATCACACGGGCGTGCCACCGACCTATACCTGGTCGGGAAGGTGTGGATGATGCCTCGCTTAGTTTCCTGCAGGGCACACACGTAAACGTTAAATACGAGCCTCGATCGGCTCTCAGGTTATCCTGTGAATCGGCTCAAAGAGCCGATCCACCCATGATTCAGACGGGGTGTCCGAATATATGGTGGTCCTGCTTGATCAAGATAAAGCTGATTAGATCTACGACGATTTAGGGTTTTCACCGCATAATCGGATCATCCTACTCACGACTGGGCCTCGCGCTCGCGCACGGTGACCGTAAGCCGATCCTAGACAGGGCCTAAAAACCAACACGAGGTTGATCCTCGGAACGTCCTTTCTAGGGCTAGCAAACGCCACCCTACACGCCGCTGGATCCTCCAACCCTTTGTAAGGCCTAACTATTGCGGATGTTAAACTAATCCTTGATGAAACAAGGAGCAACCGTAACGGATCAGATCTACTAAACTATGATCAAGCGGGGTGCCGCCCCTACACCTAAGATAGGTGTAAGGGCGGCTAGACATGCAAGGGTTGCACTACGATAGCATATGATACGAAGAACAATGCTAACCCTAACATGTCTAAGATAACTACGTTGCTCGCCATCAAAAAGGCTTCAGCACGAGCAACGCATGAACAACGGGGATAGGCATTACGCTGCCTAGATCGCAAGATGCGATCTAGGCAGCATGGTGCTTACCGGTAGAAACCCTCGAGACGAAGGAGTTGGCGATGCGCCGAGATTTGTTTGTGGTTGAACGTTGGTTGTTGTTTATTCCATAAACCCTAGATACATATTTATAGTCCGGGGGACTTTCTAATGTGGGCGTGCACTAAACCGTGCACGGGTAAAACTCTAACTTCTAAACTAAGATGCGATCTAATATGTTACAGATACACGGGCAATTTAGCCCAACTTTGCATGTAAGGCCGATTCACGTATTTCTTCCATATAGATTCTTCACGTCCATCTCGATCGCGGCCCACCTCTGACTCGATCAAATTCTGGTGATAACAGAATGAAGAAGCTCGAATGCAAAAGAGGCAAGCTCCACGACATGGGGTTCATTGACCCAGACACAGTTCATGAAGTTATGGTTCGACAGTACCCCAAGGACATAGAGGATAACATGCTAAGGTTTTTAGTGAAGCAAGCAAACAAAGATGATATATTATTTCCCTACAACTTCAAGTGAGTGTTATAACATACATTATGCTTGTGCAGCTTCCACTTTATTCTCGTAATCACTGAGCTATGCTTGTGCAGATTTCACTTTATTCTCCTACTCATTGATCTTCACAAAGGAGTCGTAAATATCATGGACTCGAAACGTTAAGAACATGCGGAATGGGCGGACATGGCTGCCATCCTCCAGAGGTAATTTCAATCAATTTCGTATTGGAATCTTCACCTGTTCTAATTCGACGATATCATCAACTAATCAATAACTCATTTACTCAATTTTTTTGCCGGGCAGGGCTTGGAAACGGTTCATCAATACTGTTCCAGGTAAATGGAAACCGGAGTTTACATTTAAAGATTACCCTGTAAGTAGTACTATATATATAGCTATGTTCGTGAAACTCTATGATATTTCCTTTCAGTACGATGCTTGATTATTAGTTCGATCGAATTATTTTTTCGTAAATTGTATGAGGCAGGAACCCGGGAATAACTTATGTGGATACTACGTCTGCAACTTCATTCGTGACATGGCCTGTCCCAGGGATGCGGATGAAGCTATACTCCACACTCGTGTACGTTAACAATATTTCACAATTAATCTTAGTACCATCAATTGTATTGAGTTCCATTCATATATATATTGATCTCCTTTTTTAAATATAGATGATACGCCTGCGGGACACTTTCATAACGGAGGATCGCATACGAGCAATTCAAGAGGAAATCGCGGGATTCTTTCTTAACGAGGTCATTGCCCCAACTAGAGAGCACTATCGGAAGGTCGTAGATCTTGATCAACTTCGTAAAGGCAAATAGATTTAGTAAAGAGATCCAACTTTATTTTGTAAATATGCATGCATTACATGTACTGTTGCCGATGTCTATATATTCACGACGATATTTTGTGGTTTCTTGAATGATATATGCATTGCTGAAACTCTGCCGCGGTAGAGAAACGCTGCTCCACCCTAAACCTGTGCCGCGGCAGAGAAATAGCAATTTTCTGTCGTGGCAGAGAACCTCCAGGCCCGGTTCGTACCACAAACCGGGAACAAAGGCCCTCCACCTCGAGCGCCCTGGCCGCACCACGTGGCGATGCCTTTGGACCCGGTGCATCTTTGAACCGGGACTAAAGGGGGGACCTTTAGTCCCACCTTGTTGGTCCCGGTTTGCAAACCTGGACTGAAGGCCGAAACAAACCGGGCCTGTTGCCCCGTTTTCCACTAGTGTTTGTTCTTAACCGTTTCGTTGAGCTCGTGAATAGCAGGATATCCCTTACCTATGGCTTTAAAGAGGCTGCCATGAAGAAGGTTGCCAATGATGTTCTTGACTTCAAAGGGATTGCCGTGAGCAATCTTCAGTTGTACAACCACACTAGAAAGTGGAGGAACAAATGGAGCATCATAAGAAGGCTAAAAACTGAAGGCAAGTTCCAATAGAGCGACAACGGCGCTTGCTATGTGCTTGATGATGAACACCTAAGGCAGCACCCACGGGTAATACAATGTGGTCCTATTTCCATTGAGTTTGTTAGAGAGTACATACTCATCTAGACTAAGAACTTGTCCTTGTCAATCTAGTGCAACCCGAGGCATATTAAGTTCGTGAACAAGACGATATTAAACTATACTTAGATGCAGATAATCTTCATGCCCAAACTTCATTGTTGATAACAAAGATGAATGTGCCAAATATCATGGGCTGCAACAATGGGAGAGGAGGGCATGGATTAAGATCTGGTTACACACGAAGTTTGCTTAGTGCCAATTCTTTGTTGTTCATCATTGATCTAGTTGTTAATGATCATGATCTGGTGAAGAGATTATGCATATTTTGGGAGGTGGTCTCATATCCCTTCATTAGCTAGGACTTGATTGAACCCGATCACTATCATATCACGATGAACTTGTTCGAGGTGATATATTATATGTTGAATTACTGATGTTGTGTATTAGCGTAACTATGCGTTGTGTATATCAACTCCTTTTTGATGAACTAAATGTTGTAAAGGGCTCTAGTCCGTTTAACAATGCTAGGTAACCTCACCATTTCAATAAAAAAAAGTTATCATAACATATTTATTTGTGCAACCAAATGAGGGCCGCTTTGTACCAACAGAGCGAAAATGCTTTTGTAAAAACCTCACGCCGCAGGCAGCTCTCCCTGGCGGGTCGCTTGAGTCCACCCCGGAGACGGCTAGGGCAGAAGGAGAGATCAATCCAGGGACGACTCCAATTTCCTTTCCTCCATCTCGTCTCCATCTCGAGCTCTTTAAATATGGGAGCATCGACTTCGAATTCCTACGAAATCGAGCGACGCATCCTAGCAATTCGACGGGAAAACCCATGACGGCGACCATGACGGACGGAAGCAAAATCGTCGAGGTGGTGGGCAGTCTTCGCCATCCCTGGACACCGATCGATCTCCGCAGTATGTAATCCCCATGAGCCAAATATTTCTTCTCCGGAGTTGGCGTGCTCCAACCATGGGGTCGATTTGGAACCCGAATCTAAGGTCATTAGAGCGCCGGAGCCGACTACCTAGCGGCCAATCGCCTACTCCTTGCTGCGCAACACCGGCGACGCTGCACTCTGGCCTACCGCCGCTCAGAACAATTTCTGGGAGCTAGACCCAGCCGTTTCCACCAACGTCGTCCGTAACGGGAGGAGACGAAGAGCGGGATGAACGGGAGAGCGGGAGAAAGCGAATCCGGCCGGTGGCATGGCGCTGCTCCCGCACGGTTCCTTCCAGAGCATCGGCCTTGCCGCAGCATCAGGCATGAGGTGGGGTTCTTCCCTTCGCCTCCGACCAGTACTGACGCCACGGGCGCAGCCTCCAAGTTCTAGGAACGCGAGCGGCAAGGAGCAAAGGTCGCTGCATCTCAATTGTTCGAGAAAATGCTTAGCTGGTTGGAGAAACAGTTGCCGCTGAACAATTTCGCGCCGCCGGTGCTGTCATTATGTTGTGACCAACTGACCGAATCCACGAACAGAGACCATGGTATGATGCACTACCACGCACGGTTGGCTGGCTGCGGAACTACGACGGGGTGTTCCAGGCGGCCGGACACAACGCCGACAGGCTGCTCGAGAAGGTCACAACGCCCGCGGCTCGCCATGGCAATTGACAGCAAGTGCTACGAGCCTACGAGTTCTAGGACAGACGAGGATGACTAGGGATTGGATCTCGGAAGAGACGGCCGCCAGCGAGTTTTCCGACTGTTACGACGGAATCATGTTCCACTTTCCGAGCAGGAACGCTCAGCACTCAGCAGGTTACGAGCGACGAGCAATCGTACGTGGCTGGGCCACTTTTGGCCGGTAGCATCTCCCGCCAATTCCTCTTCTGCTTCATGCAATTGTTTAGAAGAACAGATGATTGGAAGAAGCACATACCGTAAGATCTAAGTAGACGGAAGTACGGAACAGCTGGAGAGAGAAATACAGATAAAACCTATAGTAGATTTGCTGCCATTTTGGAGACAAAATTGGAAGAAATTTCAGAGAAGAAAATAGATCGAAGCTCACGTCCAGGTATGATGGTGGCCTAACAGTATGTTATTATCTGTAACTTGAAAAGGAAAGAGCACTAATTTTTCTAAAGTGAACTGGCGACAAGCAAGGTTCCTCCTCCTCCGGCCACAACTCCTGTATCAAATCAATACTACTCCCTCCGTTAAAAAAAAACGTTTTAACTTTATCTATATACGGAGGCATATAGACATTTAGCTATAGATTCATTCATTTCTAGGAAAACTTGTGAAGCTTTTTTAGGAACGAAGGGAGTATAAAATTTGAGACTCATCAATATATTATATGAATTTTTATAATTATACATTGTTTGTAGTTAAAAAATAGTAATATATATATCAGTGACATATATAGAGACATATTTCAACCGCCCATGCTATGTTGGAGGAGAAAATGGGGAAAAAGCTAAAATATTACAAAGTCCAGCTGCGTTTGACGCACGCAAGGTCCCTAAAGGTGGTGGCGGAGATTTGGGGTGGTGAGGGGAGGGCGTCAAGCTGACTAAAAAGCCTTTTTTTATTTCTCTAAACTTTTTGAAGCAAAAAGGGTTTACACTTGAAATATTGGGGGTGATAATTTCAGCAATAAATTAGGGATTTTTTCCATTTTGCCATTTTCTCGTATGGACGGAATCACCTCTAGATTTGGACATTACCCACCTTAGCACCGGCAAGTTGAAAAAAATCAATATTTTGGTTTGTCATGTCTGGATAGGGCTGCACTCGCGACTCGCACATTGGGTATAGGAAACAAATCATGCAGGAAAGATGTGGGCGATGGGCTACTCGCTATGGGCGGCTCAACAGGCGACAACAACCAAACCTTCTGAGTGCGGCATCGCCACAATGTAGAAGCAGACCTCGAGGTCCCCGTGCCTCGTCCTCCCTCCCATGGTGCTCCCAGAGAACCGATGCACAATAATTTCCAATAACCATTCGTCCCATGCATGGCTGTAGCGTCAATCAACTTTGGGCCAAAATTCGGCTTTTTAACTAAAAATTAATTTTTCCATTCCCGGTGCAACGCACGGGCATGTTTCCTAGTACCAAATAAAGGGGATGGAGTTCCCTCGTCGGTACAAAAAAAAAATGCTTTCATACATATCTCAAAAAAAAAAAAATTGCTTTCACATGGAACTCGTTTGCAACAAGCTAATACCTACAAAGCCTACCCAGAAATCTCAAAATCGGCCCAGAATATCTTACTATTAGATCGGGTATTCTCGAGTTCGTATCGTGATCTGATCTTTCCAGCCAACACATGCAGGAATGAAGCACTACTAACTTCACGGAGACGGGGAGCAGGACAGCGACCCACGGCCTACCCCCAACACCTATTCAGCTATTCCGATAGGAGCCCGAGAGAGAAGAAGAAAATAGTTTTGTAAGAGATAGGAAAGATCGAGGTCGACGGCCGGAGTAAACTAGTCACATGTTGATAAACGTAGGGAGATCGCGACGAATATGACAGTATGGCCGGCCGCTATTATTCGGCGCGAGTGCTCCGTCCTGGCCAAGAGAATCCACATGGGTTTGAAATTTGTTGCGACGATTTGCTCTGGTCTGGTATTGTTCGTGGCCGCCTGGCGAGCTGTAAACCTGAGTGTTGACGTTGATAACTGAATGAAACCGTGTATCTCAGTATCGGTGATACATGACACATATAAGAAAGTAAACTTGCCAGGAACCCACTTTGAACTGAGTTGCGGAGAGCCAGGAACCCACTTTCCGTTTACAACGCGTAGCTGCGTACCTTACCTACGCGAGCAGGAGGAGAGGAGACCAGAATGGCAAAACTCTAACCGCAAGCTCTTCAATGGCGTCTTCATTTTTCCTGCGTTTGTTTAAGACCGGCCTGTGAATGATAATTAACTCTTGTCAACTTCAGAGAGAGAAAATTTTACACATGATCAAGGGCGCGCCCCCTGTGCGCGACAGGTACGCCCTGTGAACCGAAACACTAACTGAACCTTCATCTGAATCTGCTGAATCTGCTGAATCTGCATATATATACTTGCGCATGTGAGAAGCAGGTTTCATCCAACTTGCTTTCCTTTCACTGATCCGCCAATGCCTAGCTCAAGTGTGCCACAAGGCAAATCAAAGTTCACTGTAATAACTACTGCCGCGTGTTGAATATAATTCCAAGGTTAGCCAGAGTTTTGACACGGTAAGTATAGACGCCCGCATGCAAGGTCTCCTCCATGAGCGACAACGACGACAACGACGACGACGACGACGTGTAACGGCCACACCACGCACGCATACTCTCCACACATGCCAAGCATGTAAAGTTTCTTGCTCTCTTTTCCTTCCCTTTCCAACTTCCTCCACCCAAGCACGGCGCATGCATGTATAGACGAGACACAACGTTAGTTTGCACATCATCGTAGAGGGCAAAGTTTAATATGTGGATTGGGTCCGGTCTTGAAACGTTGGCACTATGCTCACAAGGTAGACCTATAGTCGGCTCCTTAATTAAGAGGGGATGAGATGATCTTTTTGATTCACGAGTTTTGCTTAAAGCCCCTCCCATCAATTGTCCTTAGAACTTTTCAAAGATGGCTAATTAGGCCCTCACCGTCCCACCTTGCGGACCAAACATCAATAAATCCGTTGTGTCTAGAAATCCTGACGACTATGATGCAAATTAATGTGATTATTGTTTCCATTTAAAAATGTGGCATTCTGATTTAGGTTCATTTAACCAATGATTAAACCTGCACTAGTTAAGAAGGGCATTGTTCCATTATACTCCCTTTTCCTAGGTGTATAGGTCTTGCGCGTATCCCTTATAAGTTTTATAGAACGAGAGCCCCCTCATCCACCCGTTCTAATCTCAAATGAGCGCCATGTGTCATTTCCACGGTTAAAATAGCTCCACATCCTCTATTAATTCAAAACAGTTCCAACAAGCACATGTCTACCCTAAATAAAACGGATATCACAAAGGTTGAAGAAAATGATAAATTCGCACATGTACGACCCAAACAGAAAGTTTCATAGCAAAAAGGGAATTTTTGGACATGTGTAAAAACAAATTTATGATTTGAAAAATATCGTTTTTTATTTTAATTTTTGCCTTTTTATCTAGGGCATAACATATACATGAAACTTTGTGGACATGCAAATGACAAAACATCAACAGTGGAAAAAATAGACTTTTCAAAAAATAAAAAGAATTTAGCGTTCATTCGAGGGCATGTGGTACCACGAGAAAAAAAAAGTCGCACTTACTCACCCCTCAGTGGCCGGCGTAGTCTCTCCGTGTGTGCTACAATTTCCAGGATTGTCACCATACTTTTAAAGTTCGGTAACTAAGGTGGACATTTATGCTACAATTTCCCATGTTTATCACCACAATATCTCACTCTGTAAGAGCAAGCACAAAAACAAAGCCGACACCTAGCTACAAGAACATGAGAGATCAACTAAAGCCTTCAAAGAAAAAAATGGTAGTACAATAGGTTGGCTACTACACATATGCTATATTGAATGGTTTTTTTTGTGATCCTACATTGAATAATTGTTTAATGCTTGCATGCTTGCAGATGGACCAGGTACAAAAGCATGCATGCACCTCCTTACCGTTTGTTGGCTGGCTACAAGTTGAGCGGTAGTCCTTAATTTCTGTGCTACATCTGGGCGCTTAGTCTATGCTTGTTTTATTATCTCTCTCTGTTTATCTTTTTTTCAGCTAAGAATTTAGTGACGTGGACATGCTTATAGCTGGCTGAGTAGGATTTATTATACTTGTTTGATGACTAAAGTGGGCGCGTACTTAACAATTTCATAGACAGCTAGCACAATTCGTGCTTTCTTAAGTTTTTGTTCCAAGCAATTTGCTCTTCACGTATTTTAATCAAGATACAATTAAACACCTGAAGATCACATGAACAAACGGTGCTATTTCACGTATGAACCAAACAAGTACAACTTTTTTTCTGTTGCCAATACATTACATTTTAATTCAGCTCACATAGATAACCACATACAAGAGTTGCTTTAATTAATATAATATACTCATATATGAGACCAACTCATGTCATGAGCATGAAAAGAATTCTTGTCTTACACACCAAAGAATTCTCCAACAGATGATGGTGGGTACACTACTTAGGCGATGATAGGTAGCTGGCCGCCGAATCAATTACCCTGACGCAGCCGATTCACGGTCGTAGTATCGTACAGTAACAAGCTCTTAAACATCCACGTACGTACGTACACATGGAAAAGCAGTAGCAATATCTTTCTGTCTTGTTGGCTGAATCAAATTCTTCAGTTGAGGTTCAGCCCGGAGATGACGCTGAGCCACGGCGCGCCACCGTCTCCCATAGCCACAGGCTTGGCCGTCTCCTTTGCCGCCCGAGCCGGTGCCACCAGGTACGGGTCTGCCGCGCCGATCCTGCTCTTCCTCTGCTCGAGGAACCTCTGGAGCGAGGCCTTCCTGGGCATGCCTGAACAAACGCACAGGTTCTGCAGTGCAGGTATACCTCCCAGGAAATGCTGCGTCGGCATGTTCGGGCAGACGAGCTCATCGTCGGAGGCGGCCGGCGCGGCGAAGGAGCCGGCGAGCTGCATCAGTTGGTCGGCCTTGTCGGCAGGGAAATCGTCGAGCACGAAGGTCCTCCCGTCGTAGAAGATGGTCAGCTGCGCTCTCTCGGGCTCCAAGATCCTACTGCAATTAACAAGAAGAATAAGAAGAAGCTCACAACGCCAGGGTGAAAACGAACAAATTCTCAAGAACTCCCGAGTCCCGACAGGCCGACATCCGTGGTTTGAAGACAACGAAAGACAGGGGAAAGCCATCCGTTTCCCAACACGCATGTCAAGGACGGATGGAGTGCGTACCTTTGATGCGAGTTGTCCATGAGAGTGCCGGGCCGCTGGGGGAAGAGCAGGAGCTCCATGGTGTTCTTGATCCTCTCCTCCGGCGTCACATGCTCCGCCTCGACACCGTCGGCGCCCGGCATGAGGCCCATGGTCGCCATGGCCGCTCCCCTGCCGCTCCCCTGGCCCATCATGTACTGGTACTGGTGCAGCAGGCCGCACGCCGCGGCGAACCTGTTGCCCCCGCTGGCGCCCTTAACCCTCGTCTGCTGCTCCGCCGCCATGCTAATGAATTTCCCGGGAACGAAGCGAGATGAGACGAGGTACTATGTGTTTGATTGCTTGTCCGTCGGGCAGGGGAGATGAGGTCGGAGGTTAAGAAGTCTCAGCCCTGTGTTCTTATGGCAATACAGCTGGAGGAGTAGAGAATAGACCTAATTTCTGTTTCCTGGGAAGGGAAAGAGCATGTGAAATAAGCGCGGCGCGGCGACATGGGGCGGGGCGGGGGAGACGATCGGAGAAGAGACCGGTAGCTGCTACACCTGTCTCCCTGCCAGCACCGCACGTCTCTAATTACGTAACTTCGCGCTGTAGTTTCTCCTCGCGCTGTACTTTCTCCGCTCCTCTCCATCCGTGAAGCTCAAGCGTGCATGCGTACGTGTGCTTTTGGCAGTGTTGAAGGTTATCTCTAGAGCAACTCTAGCAGAAACAGTAAACTACGAACAATCTCTTAAGCAGTGGCGGACGCAGGAAAAAATTTGAGGGTGGACACACTTCAATTTTTATTTTCACTAGCTCATCTATGATAGAAATTTGCTAAATTAATACTACCTCGATCCATCCCAAAATTTAAGGCTTATATTATTTTAGATAGTCGAACTATGTCAGGTTTAACTATGTTTTATCAAAAAACAGTAAGGTTTGACTTTTCAGAAAGTTTGGTCATACTTTATTTGGTATCTACAAATTTTAGGGCTAGAGTATAGACTATTTTAGAACGAAGGACATATTCTGAAACTGAGCTCACGCCTAGGGGTGGCTCTACGTCAACTTTGCCCACCCCGGATGCCACCCAAGGTCTACCCCGCCGCTGTGCCACCCGCAGCAGCAGGTGCCGGCGCCGCGTCCGCAGGGCCACGTGCAGGGGTGAGCAAGATCGACGTAGACCCACCCCCGCTGTCGCCCAAGGCCTGCCCGCCATGGCGCCACCCGCAGCAGCAGGTGCCGGCGCTGCATCACCCGACAAGGGAATGCCATCCGACGCCAGCTGCACCACAAGGCTCCTCCCGGCAGCAGCCCGAAGCGGCTGCACGTCCACTGCCTCCAACATGCCGGCCCGGCCAGCAGCATCGGACGGGTGGTGCACCGGCGACGAGGTGCACCTCCCATCTCGCGAAGACGAAGCAACGGCCCTAGGGGAGGACGGTGTCAGAGTAGACCCTCCCCAAGGGCCGGACTGCACAAATTGAGGAGTCGAAGAAGAGCTCTCCCGATCTCCACTACCCGGTAACCATCGCGAGGACAGGCGTGGTGTATAGTCCCCTCGACGAGGTGCGAGGGAAGGTGAAATAGCTGGAGACGACGCAGCAGACGTCCACCTAGCAGCCACTAGAGTAACACAACCAAGGGTGAATACCCTGCCCCTCGCCGGTCTGTCCGAGCGTGTACGGTCTGATGGTGGTGAAGCAGAACTCGCTCCCTCCAAAGCCAAGCGCAACTCCTCCGCAGAGACCCTCGGACTAGCACCCGGCTGCACAGTCGCCTCCAACGACGGACTAGTAACTCGAAGCTTTGCCACAATATCAATGGCACGAGGCGTCTGCGGGTTCGGATTAAAAGGTGTCACTGCAAAGTGAGTAACCTTATTCACCGACGGGTAGCAACAAGAGGAGCAGCAACTGTAGGCTCAGAAGTATCCATGGCATCATCTCCTCCATCTCCAGGGCCATCGCCCGCATCATCAGAATCATCCTTCTTAACCCAAATCTCAGAAACTGTCTTGATGGCGTGTAAGACACACGTCCGTTGGGAACCCCAAGAGGAAGGTGTGATGCGTACAGCGACAAGTTTTCCCTCAGTAAGAAACCAAGGTTATCGAACCAGTAGGAGTCAAGGAACATGTGAAGGTTGTTGGTGGCGGAGTGTAGTGCGGCGCAACACCAGGGATTCCGGCGCCAACGTGGAACCTGCACAACACAATCAAAGTACTTTGCCCCAACGTAACAGTGAGGTTGTCAATCTCACCGGCTTGCTGAAAACAAAGGATTAGATGTATAGTGTGGAAGATGATGTTTGTTTGCGAAGAACGATAAAGAACAACTATTGCGGTAGATTGTATTTCAGATGTAAAGAATGGACCGGGGTCCACAGTTCACTAGTGGTGTCTCTCCGATAAGAAATAGCATGTTGGGTGAAGAAATTACGGTTGGGCAATTGACAAATAAAGAAGGCATAACAATGCACATACATATATCATGATGAGTACTATGAGATTTAATCGGGGCATTACGACAAAGTACATAGACCGCTATCCGAGCATGCATCTATGCCTAAAAAGTCCACCTTCAGGTTATCATCCGAACCCCTTCCAGTATTAAGTTTGAAACAACAGACAATTGCATTAAGTATGGTGCGTAATGTAATCAACACAAATATCCTTAGACAAAGCATCGATGTTTTATCCCTAGTGGCAACAGCACATCCACAACCTTAGAACTTTCTGTCACTGTCCCGGATTCAATGGAGGCATGAACCCACTATCGAGCATAAATACTCCCTCTTGGAGTCACAAGTATCAACTTGGCCAGAGCCTCTACTAGCAATGGAGAGCATGCAAGAACATAAACAACATATATGATAGATTGATAATCAACTTGATATAGTATTCAATATTCATCGGATCCCAACAAACACAACATGTAGCATTACAAATAGATGATCTTGATCATGATAGGCAGCTCACAAGATCTAACATGATAGCACAATGAGGAGAAGACAACCATCTAGCTACTGCTATGGACTCATAGTCCAGGGGTGAACTACTCACACATCGATCCGGAGGCGATCATGGTGATGAAGAGACCTCCGGGAGATGATTCCCTTCTCCGGCAGGGTGCCGGAGGCGATCTCCTGAATCCCCCGAGATAGGATTGGCGGCAGCGGCGTCTCTGGAAGGTTTTCCGTATCGTGGCTCTCGGTACTGGGGCTTTCGCGACGAAGGCTTTAAATAGGCGGAAGGGCGGAGTCGGGGGCGTCACGAGGGGCCCACACGCTAGGGTGGCGCGGGCCCCTCCTTGGCCGCGCGGCCCTAGTGTGGTGGCGCCTCGTCGCCCCACTTCGTAATCCTTTCGGTCTTCTGGAAGCTTTGTGGAAAAATAAGACCCTGGGCGTTGATTTCGTCCAATTCCGAGAATATTTCCTTTGTAAGATTTACGAAACCAAAAACAGCGAGAAAACGAGCAACTAGCTCTTCGGCATCTCGTCAATAGGTTAGTGCCGGAAAATGCATAATAATGACATAAAGTGTGTATAAAACATGTGAGTATCATCATAAAAGTAGCATGGAACATAAGAAATTATAGATACATTTGAGACGTATCAAGCATCCCCAAGCTTAGTTCCTACTCGCCCTCGAGTAGGTAAACGATAACAAGGATAATTTCTGAAGTGACATGCTATCATAATCTTGATCAATACTATTGTAAAGCATATGAGATGAATGCAGCGATTCGAAGCAATGGTGAAGACAATGAATAAACAAATGAATCATATAGCAAAGACTTTTCATGAATAGTACTTTCAAGACAAGCATCAATAAGACTTGCATAAGAGTTAACTCATAAAGCAATAAATTCTTAGTAGAAAGCTTTGAAACAACACAAAGGAAGATATAAGTTTCAGCAGTTGCTTTCAACTTCAACATATATATCTCATGGATAATTGTCAACACAAAGTAAAATAACAAGTGCAATAGGTAAACATGTAAGAATCAATGCACACAGTTGATACAAGTGTTTGCTTCTGAGATAGAAAGAATAGGTGAACTGACTCAACAATAAAGTAGAAGATTGGCCCTTCGCAGAGGGAAGCATGGATTACTATATTTGTGCTAGAGCTTTTCATTTTGAAAACATAGAAACAATTTTGTCAACGGTAGTAATAAATCATATGTGTTATGTATAAGATATCCTATAAGTTGCAAGCCTCATGCATAGTATACCAATAGTGCTCGCACCTTGTCCTAATTAGCTTGGATTAACATGGATTATCATTGCATAGCATATGTTTCAACCAAGTGTCACAAAGGGGTACCTCTATGCCGCCAGTACAAAGGTCTAAGGAGAAAGTTCGCATTGGATTTCTCGCTTTTGATTATTCTCAACTTAGACATCCATACCGGGACAACATAGACAACAGATAATGGACTCCTCTTTAATGCATAAGCATTCAACAACAGATAAAATTCTCATAGGAGATTGAGGATTAATTGTCCAAACTGAAACTTCCACCATGGATCATGGCTTTAGTTAGTGGCCCAATGTTCTTCTCTAACAATATGCATACTCAAACCATTTGATCATGAAAATCGCCCTTACTTCAGACAAGACGAACATGCATAGCAACTCACATGATATTCAACAAAGGTGTAATAGTTGATGGCGTCCCCAAAAACATGGTTACCGCTCAACAAGCAACTTATTAAGAAATAAGATACATAGCTACATATTCTTCACTACAATAGTTTTTAGGGATTTCTATTTTCGTGCCCTCAGGTCCTTAGTTGTACTCAGTTTTCCCCAGCTCCTTAGTTTTTCCTCAGTTTTCCCCAAGCCCTTGTTTGAAACCCGCAGAAGCAGCTCAGACGGCAGGATTCCCGTTTAGTTGACGTTCTGTCACGTGTGGGGCCGCGTCTTGTGGGGCCGAGTCGTGTGGGCCCGCGTCGCGTGGGGCTGGTAGAAAGGGACCGCGTGGGACAGGACGAGAAGCGTTTGGTTGCACGTGAGCAGGAGCTGGGTTCTGTCTCTCTCGGCCCCAAATTGGCATCCCTATTAAGTGCACCTTTTTTCCCCTCTTTCTCTCTGTCCTTTTCACCAATTTAGTATAAAATCTAGAGAAGCTTGCATTTCTGACTTTCTTCAATTATTTGTGCCTTTTGGCCCTCGTTGTTTGCCCAATATGGCAGCAAATCTAGTACTCCCTCTCGGTTCATATGTATGTAGTTAAATCTAGAAGCAAATCTCCGGGATAATGTACGATAAATTCACGAGTCATAGTAAATCAAGAAAACTAAGTACGGCCAACAAAATATAGTAGACTAGGGATAGATAATCCCTAGATAATATGGATAGATAATAGGCTGCATACACAGCAGCCAACATAGTAACGAGTTCTTCACAAGCACCATCATACTAACATAACAACAAGGGATCCCTAGCTAACAACAAAGGGATCCCAACAACAAACTAGGAGGCGAGCAGCAGACGGCACACGTCCAGGACTCCGCCTACCCCATCCGGCTCTCCCTCCACTTGTTGCTCTTGCTCCCCTTGGGAGCCTTGGGCTTGAGCGGAGGCATGCGCCCGGCGGAGATCTCCACCCGCCGCAAGCCGCGGATGTGCATGCCGAGCGCCCCGTGCTTGGCGCGGAAGGAGTGGACGTTCACCGTCGTGCCGACCTTGGGGAAGGTCTTGCCGATGTTCTCAGCATGCGTGACGAGGCGGTTGAAGTCCGTGGCGCCGAGTCTCCCGGTGCGAAGGGGCACCTGTACACCTCCTTGGCGAAGTAGGAGATGTGCCGGCCGACCTGCAGCCTCCGCAGCGACTCGGCGAGTCTTGACGTCCTCCTCGCTCTTCGTCGCTGCCGACGTCGCTGCGACATCCGATCCATATCAAACAGAAACTAGTGAATGAGTTGCAACGATGACTAACGTACATGATAACAAAGTTAAGAAAAACAGAGTCAGCCTCGGTTAGAGTGGACATGATTATATATCTACGAGGGAAGGTGTAAGCGAACTAAAGCTCATGCACAACAGATTTGTACACAGCAATGGTTCGCTGAACCCTCCCCGTAAAAATTTGTGCCCAACCATTCATCATAGGCAAAGAAACAGATTCTAGATCTGAACTAGATCTGAACTTGAACACATTCGAGATTATTTGCAAAATTAAACGGTTGATATCTTTTGATTAGTGCATAAAATAACTGATTGAGATCCCATGATTACTTGCATAAATTAACCGATTGAGATCCAATATTACTTGCATAAATTAACCGAACAGCCGAACCCCAAATCTTAAACGAAATCAAGAAGTGATCAAAACAAAATGGAATAAAATCGGCGCAAATATTAGCCCAATACTCATCCATCTACAGATCCATCTACACCAGCAAAAATAGGGTTCAAAAAGGAATGAGGAACAAAAAAGGAAGCAAACCGTAGTTACCTCGTTCCATGGGTCCTCCGAGGAGGTGTCGTAGGGGTTCGGGGGCGGGACGTACGGCACGGGGTCGTAGGGGTCCCATCCCGCCGGGATCTGACTGCCACCGGCGGCAGCAGCCTCCGATGCACCGGCGACGGCGGCGGCGGCGGCGTCGTCCGTCGAGGGGACGGGGCCGAAGATGGAGGCGTCGCGCTTCGAGCCAACCTCGACGATGGGATTGGCATTCTCCTTGTCCATCTCTCCGGCGGAGGAAGAGGAAGAGGGAGAGGGAGAGGGTTTTTGCTTTGGAGAAGATGATGGGACGTGGGAGAGAGTTGGCGATGCGTGAGCGAGTGAGAGTGACAGAGACAGTGCGAGGAGGCGCCTATAAAGGCGAGGGGTGGTTAATGCGACCCGCGTCCTACGCGTGCACGGGTGCACGTCCGCACGTCTTGGACTTCGCAACGCGACACGCGTCCACGATTGCACGTCTCGACTTCTCCACCGCGACCCGCGTCTACGCGTCAACAATTGCACGTGTCCTCGAGTCTAACCCCGGAAATTTAGATATACTCAGGTATACCCTCGAGTCTTATACTAGCATTTTTTGTGTGCTCAATTTTCCCCTCGAGTGCTAATACTGGCTAGTGCAATATACTCAGTTTTACCCTCAAGTGGCTGGTCAACGGAGAGTCAACAAATGGGATTAACTAGTTAAATGAGTCATTTAATGTGCAAAAAAATCCTAAAAAGAGTGGCACTTACTCATGGAGTCTTTACCACAAATTGACACTTCTCAAATCATAGATAAATCATAGATAAATCAAGTTTTACCACAAATTGCCACTTCTCAAATCACCTAGTAGCTATGAAGGTGCATGGTTTTCCACAATAAGCCCTTCCTAAAACAGCTTGCCCCAAATCATACTTTGTCTAAATGAGGCCACAATTCTCACGCTGATGTATATTGGTATTGCAAATAGTTTGAGGTAGGCCAAGATGGGTTTCATTGTACAAAACACGCATTTTCCATTTTTTAAATCTCATATTTGAATCCCTTAGTCTATTTACTACTCAGGTGCCCTTGGTTTCTTGATAGTACTCGGCTTTGCCCTCTCTCTTCACAAATTCTCGCAGACGTGCATCATCGCTCCGATTGGTCTAGCCCATGTCACGCGGATCGTGCCCACCGACCGTTGATCGTATGATATAGGGAACGGGCAGGATAACCCCTCTCTCTCTCGTTGGCGGTTAATTAGCTTCCACCCTCTAAGTATCTCGAAGGGCGGTTTTCCGTATTATTTTTCACGCGCTAAAAATTATAAACTGTTTTAGGCGTTATTTTTCACGCAAAAAATGATAAACCATCACCGATTTGTTGTTACCATTACTTTTCACGCAAAAAAAATGATAAACCATCACCGATTTGTTGTTGCCATTACTTTTCACGCAAAAAAATGATAAACCATCAACAATTTGTTGTAGCCATTACTTTTCACGCAAAAAAAAATGATAAACCATCACCGATTTGTTGTTGCCATTACTTTTCACGCAAAAAATGATAAACCATCAACAATTTGTTGTAGCCATTACTTTTCACGCAAAAAAAGATAAACCATCAACAATTTGTTGTTGCCATTACTTTTCACGCAAAAAATATGATAAACCATCATCGATTTGTTGTTGCCATTACTTTTCACGCAAAAAATGATAAACCATCAACAATTTGTTGTAGCGATTACTTTTCACGCAGAAAAAACCTAATTTGTTACAAAAGCTGGTTTCAGTGAGACCTAACCAAGTTTGGCATACATGATGGCATACCTATAACAACAAGGAATATCTAAAAGGGAAAGTTTCAGAAAATTTAGGGTGAAAATGATGCCATACATGATGTTGTTTTTCGAGGTTTTGACCTGAAAATCAATTGGGTATTGTAAAGGGAAATAAAAAGTTCGAAAAATGTAAAAACGAAACAATCTATCTATCTATGTATAGAAGATCAGCTGTATGAAATTTGAGGTTATTTAGAGAAGGTAGAAAAAATCACCTTGTTAGAAAAGCTGGTTTCAGCGAGACGAAACGGCATGCGCTTAAGCAAAGTGATTTTTTCGAACATCTCCAAATGACCCCAAATTTTCCATACATGATGCCATACGTGTAACAACAAGGAACCCTATCTAAAAAGTGTCAAAAAAGTTTGCCCAACCGTATAGCTCTATCAAAAAGAACCTCACCATGGCGCTAGTATAATTTTGGGATAGTTACAAACTTTCGTTACCTAACCTTCAACATGAAACTTGTTTCAAATTCATTTTGGCCTACAAGAAACAAATCCCAACTTGATTCGAGCACCACAGCCTCCAAACGATGCCGATGCCGATATCGGCATGGTCGAACGGCTATGCTCGCCGCCACTCGCTAGGTCAACGTCGGGATGCACCCTCAATCCCGTCCCCTCATTCGATCACCGACACACCGGAGATACCGCCGAGGCCAATGCCGAACGTACATGCCGATGCCAATGCCGATCATGCATGCACGCCGCTGTGGGCACGGCCACGCCGACCCGCTATGCTGGACGCCACGGACCGCCGCGAGGTCTTTCCCTTCGCCACCACACTCTCCTAGCACCCACCTATACACGCCGGAAAGGAGAGACACTAGTTTTCTCTACATTGCTCGCGTTCGTGTCCGACACGGTCAGTCAAAGTTTTGAGGTGGTCGTCGATGTCGTCGACCATTTCTTCTCTTCTTTGCATGGTTAAACGCGTCTAGTTCATATCTATCTAATGCGTCTGGTCTCGCCTCATGCAGCTCTTTGTGGATGTCGATCTCATCTCGGCACCCCGCATGCCACCTCCTCCGTGCCATCGCTGTAGAGCTCCGTTTAAAATCTAATCCTACCCGTGTATTGCCCCTTGTATCAGCGTCATGGCCCCACTTGTCATTTGATATACCGAAGCCCCACTCGTTCGCCTTTTGGTCAGGGATACAGCGATGCTTACGGTCAAACAAAGATGGATGGTCTGACGTGTCTTTGCGGGCTCTACGTGGCCCCACTAGTCGGAAGATAACGGTCAACCGTCGGGCAACCGGCCGTTACATCACGTGTGATGGTTTCAGACAAACGCTTGGGTAAAACTGAGGAAAAACTAAGGAGCTGGGGAAAACTGAGCACAACTAAGGACCCGAGGGCACGAAAATAGAAATCCCTAGTTTTTAAGGCTATTTTCCCATGAGCTATATATCGCAAAGACAAAGGATACAATTTTTAAAGGTAGCACTCAAGTAATGTACTTTGGAATGGCAGAGAAATACCATGTAGTAGGTAGGTATGGTGGACACAATTGGCATAGTTTTTGGCTCAAGGATTTGGATGCACGAGAAGAATTCCTCTCAATACAAGGCTAGGCTAGCAAGGTTGTTTGAAGCAAACTCAAGTATAAAACGGTGCAGCAAAGCTTACATATGAACATATTGCAAGCATTATAAGACTTTACATCGTCTTCTTGTTGTTCAAACACCTTTACTAGAAAACATCTAGACTCTAGAGAGACCAATCATGCAAACCAAATTTTAACAAGCTCTATGTAGTTATTCATTAATGGGTGCAAAGTACATGATGCAAGAGCTTAAACATGATCTATATGAGCACAACAATTGCCAAGTATCAAATTATTCAAGATATTATACCATTTACCACATGCAGCATTTTTTGTTTCCAACCATATAGCAATGAACGAAGCAGTTTCAACCTTCGCCATGAACATTAAGAATAAAGCTAAGAACATATGTGTTCATACGAAACAGCGGAGTGTGTCTCTCTCCCAAACAAGTAATGCTAGGATCCGATTTTATTCAAACAAAAACAAAAACAAAAACAAACAGACGCTCCAAGTAAAGCACATAAGATGTGACGGAATAAAAATATAATTTCACTAGAGGTGACTCGATAAGTTGTCGATGAAGAAGGGATGCCTTGGGCATCCCCAAGCTTTGATGCTTGAGTCTTCTTAAAATATGCGGGGATGAACCACGGGGGCATCCCCAAGCTTAGACTTTTCACTCTTGTTGATCATATTGTATCATCCTCCTCTCTTGACCCTTGAAAACTTCCTCCACACCAAACTCAAAACAAACTCATTAGAGGGTTAGTGCATAATTGAAAATTCATATATTCAGAGGTGACATAATCATTCTTAACACTTCGGACATTGCACAAAGCTACTGAAAGTTAATGGAACAAAGAAATCCATCAAACATAGCAAAACAGGCAATGCGAAATAAAAGGCAGAATCTGTCAAAACAGAACAGTCCGTAAAGACGAATTTTTCAGGGGCACTTAAATTGCTCAGATGAAAATGCCCAAATTGAATGAAAGTTGCGTACATATCTGAGGATCACGCACGTAAATTGGCAGATTTTTCTAAATTTTCTACAGCTGGGGAGACTCAATTTCGTGACAGCAAGAAATCTGTTCCTGCGCAGTAATCCAAATCTAGTATTGACTTTACTATCAAAGACTTTACTTGGCACAACAATGCAATAAAATAAAGATAAGGATAGGTTGCTACAGTAGTAACAACTTCCAAGATTCAAATATAAAACAAAGTGCAGAAGTAAAATAATGGGTTGTCTCCCATAAGCGCTTTTCTTTAACGCCTTTCAGCTAGGCGCAGAAAGTGTGAATCAAGTATTATCAAGAGATGAAGCATCAACAGAGGGGTTTGGAGTTTTCTCAACCATGCATTGTATCTTATCTATGTAAGTTTCGGAGGCTCCTTTTTCATTACTCTTAGGCTTGCTATTTTCATCAAACAAATTTTCAGGAACAAGCCAACCATAGTTATTTTCTAGAGTTTCATGCATTCCTAGGAGCTTGCAAGGTATTGATATCTTAATATCCCCTTCACAATTAACTTTATTAGTGTAATTTAATCTATCTTTTTCCATTTTTTCAAGGGTACTAGCAAAGTTGATATAAGAGCCAAGCATCTTATATTTAATAAAGACTTTTCTAGCCTCTCTTGCTACACCACCAAATTCTTTAAGAAGGGTTTGTAAGACAAAATCTTTCTTTTCTCCTTCCTCCATATCACAGAGTGTAAGAAACATATGTTGAATTATAGGATTGAGATTAACAAATTTAGTTTCCAACATGTGTACTAAAGAAGCAACAGCAATTTCATAAGTAGGAGCAAGTTCTACCAAGTGTCTATCTTCAAAATCTTCAGCTGTACTAACATGAGTGAAAAATCCTTCTATGTTATCTCTTCCAATTATAGACCCTCGTCCCACCGGTATGTCTTTTAGAGTGTACTTAGGAGGAAACATGATGAGATAAACAAAAGCTAAATAAAGTAAATGCAAGTAACTAATTTTTTTGTGTTTTTAATATGGTGAACAAAACAGTAAATAAAGTAAAACTAGCAACTAATTGTTTTGTATTTTTGATATAGAGAGCAAACAAAGCAGTAAATAAAATAAAATAAAGCAAGACAAAAACAAAGTAAAGAGATTGGATGTGGGAGACTCTCCTTGCAGCGTGTCTTGATCTTCCCGGCAACGGCGCCAGAAAACTGTCTTGATGGCGTGTAAGACACACGTCCGTTGGGAACCCCAAGAGGAAGGTGTGATGCGTACAGCGACAAGTTTTCCCTCGGCAAGAAACCAAGGTTATCGAACCAGTAGGAGTCAAGGAACACGTGAAGGTTGTTGGTGGCGGAGTGTAGTGCGGCGCAACACCAGGGATTCCGGCGCCAACGTGGAACCCGCACAACACAATCAAAGTACTTTGCCCCAACGTAACGAGTGAGGTTGTCAATCTCACCGGCTTGCTGAAAACAAAGGATTAGATGTATAGTGTGGAAGATGATGTTTGTTTGCGAAGAACAGATAAAGAACAAGTATTGCAGTAGATTGTATTTCAGATGTAAAGAATGGACCGGGGTCCACAGTTCACTAGTGGTGTCTCTCCGATAAGAAATAGCATGTTGGGTGAACAAATTACAGTTGGGCAATTGACAAATAAAGAAAGCATAACAATGCACATACATATATCATGATGAGCACTATGAGATTTAATCAGGGCATTACGACAAAGTACATAGACCGCTATCCAAGCATGCATCTATGCCTAAAAAGTCCACCTTCGAGGTTATCATCCGAACCCCTTCCGGTATTAAGTTGCAAACAACGGACAATTGCATTAAGTATGGTGCGTAATGTAATCAACACAAATATCCTTAGACAAAGCATCGATGTTTTATCCCTAGTGGCAACAACACATCCACAACCTTAGAACTTTCCATCACATCGTCCTAGCATTCAATGGAGGCATGAACCCACTATCGAGCATAAATACTCCCTCTTGGAGTCACAAGTATCAACTTGGCCGGAGCCTCTACTAGCAACGGAGAGCATGCAAGAACATAAACAACATATATGATAGATTGATAATCAACTTGACATAGTATTCAATATTCATCGGATCCCAACAAACACAACATGTAGCATTACAAATAGATGATCTTAATCATGATAGGCAGCTCACAAGATCTAACATGATAGCACAATGAGGAGAAGACAACCATCTAGCTACTTCTATGGACCCATAGTCCAGGGGTGAACTACTCACACATAACGGAGGCGATCATGGTGATGAAGAGACCTCCGGGAGATGATTCCCCTCTCCGGCAGGGTGTCGGAGGCAATCTTCTGAATCCCCCGAGATGGGATTGGCGGCAGCGGCGTCTCTGGAAGGTTTTCCGTATCGTGGCTCTCGGTACTGGGGTTTTCGCGACGAAGGCTTTAAGTAGGCGGAAGGGCGGAGTCGGGGGCGTCACGAGGGGCCCACACGCTAGGGCGGCGCGGGCCCCTCCTTGGCCGCACGGCCCTAGTGTGGCGGCGCCTCGTCGCCCCACTTCGTAATCCTTTTGGTCTTCTGGAAGCTTTGTGGAAAAGTAAGACCTGGGCGTTGATTTTGTCCAATTCCGAGAATATTTCCTTTGTAGGATTTCTGAAACCAAAAACAGCAGAAAACAGCAACTGGCTCTTCGGCATCTCGTCAATAGGTTAGTGCCGGAAAATGCATAATAATGAAATAAAGTGTGTATAAAACATGTGAGTATCATCATAAAAGTAGCATGGAACATAAGAAATTATAGATACGTTTGGGACGTATCACATAGCATATGTTTCAACCAAGTGTCACAAAGGGGTACCTCTATGCCGCCTGTACAAAGGTCTAAGGAGAAAGCTCGCATTGGATTTCTCGCTTTTGATTATTCTCAACTTAGACATCCATACGGGACAACATAGACAACGAGATAATGGACTCCTCTTTAATGCATAAGCATTCAACAACAGATAAAATTCTTATAAGAGATTGAGGATTAATTGTCCAAACTGAAACTTCCACCATGGATCATGGCTTTAGTTAGCGGCCCAATGTTCTTCTCTAGCAATATGCATACTCAAACCATTTGATCATGAAAATCGTCCCTTACTTGAGACAAGATGAACATGCATAGCAACTCACATGATATTCAACAAAGGTAAAAGTTGATGGCGTCCCCGGAAACATGGTTACCGCTCAACAAGCAACTTATTAAGAAATAAGACACATAAGTACATATTCTTCACCACAATAGTTTTTAAGGCTATTTTTCCCATGAGCTATATATTGCAAAGACAAAGGATAGAATTTTAAAGGTAGCACTCAAGTAATGTACTTTGGAATGGCAGAGAAATACCATGTAGTGGGTAGGTATGGTGGACACAAATGGCATGGTTTTTGGCTCAAGGATTTGGATGCACGAGAAGAATTCCTCTCAATACAAGGCTAGGCTAGCAAGGTTGTTTGAAGCAAACTCAAGTATAAAAGGTGCAGCGAAAGCTCACATATGAACATATTGTAAGCATTATAAGACTTTATATTGTCTCCTTGTTGTTCAAACACCTTAACCAGAAAAATATCTAGACTCTAGAGAAACCAATCATGCAAACCAAATTTTAACAAGCTCTATGTAGTTATTCATTAATGGGTGCAAAGTACATGATGCAAGAGCTTAAACATGATCTATATGAGCACAACAATTGCCAAGTATCCAAATTATTCAAGACATTATACCAATTACCACATGCAACATTTTCTGTTTCCAACCATGTAACAATGAATGAAGTAGTTCCAACCTTCGCATATGAACATTAAAGATAAAGCTAAGAACACATGTGTTCATACGAAACAACGGAGCGGGTGTCTCTCTCCCAAACAAAGAATGCTAGTGATGTGGGCACTAGCCTTTCGGGTAACCAATGTTGCTCCACCCTATACTGGCTAGCCGGGAGGCCCATGAAGGCACTCGATGGCAAGATGGGCCACTAGGGGCGGTGCAACGGAAGATTCCCTTGAAGTACAAGACACGCAAGGAGGCCGACAAGGAAGGTTTTAGAAATAGATCTACCGTAAACCTATTCAGTACTCGATCGGACTCTTGAGACCCGGCCTCCTATATAAAGGCCGGAGAGGGAGCTGTCGAGACACACAACCAAAATCTTAGCTAATCTCAGCTAATGCTTAGAGCTAGGTCACCCTAGTATTTAGCCATCTCGACGAGATCTCAAGTTCGTGACTATTCGGCACCCCATTGTAACCCATTATCATCATAATCAAGAGCAGCAGGCAGGACGTAAGGGTTTTACCTCATCGAGGGCCCCGAACCTGGGTAAATCGCTCTCCCCGCCTTGTCTGTGAACCGATGTCTCGTGTCACTATGCAGATTCCATCAACCCTAAGCCCCTATCGAGGGCATTGCCGAGGAGCACCCTCGAGCAATTGGCGCTCGTCTGCGGGAATCCTGTCGGCACAAGATCGGTCATCGGCGAGCATCCAATCATGACACCAGCGACTTCACCGCAACCTCATCGACAACAAACGTCGACCACCGTCATCGCCAAACACTGGGAAGCCCGATTCGGCCCCGCTCCTATGAGTTTACCCCGCACAGCAATTCCTCCCGCTCAAACTTCTCAGATCTACAAGTAAACATGGAGATGACCTTCGGCAGCGTCCACTACAACGTCAACGCGGAGGGAATCCTTCGACTGCTGGAATCGCCCACCTCCAGATCGACGAGTCCAAGCGCATCATCATCACTCGACCTTTCGGTTGGCCCGACAGGCTCGACGAGTTTACCCGCGCCCTCGACTCCCGTTCCGTGTCTTCCATGTCGGTAGGATCCGACGATCCCATATCTTCGGAGTTAACTTCGTACTACCGCTTGAGCTGAACACGAGGCACGGGCCCGGATCGAACGACACGCCGTTCATGCAACGCAATGCCCGGTACTCGTCGGAGAGGGCCGGTATCGACGGCATCGTCCAAGGAACCACCCGAAGAACAGCACACCATCAAGTTTATGTCGCCAATAACACAGGAAACAAAAGGCACAGAGGAAACGGAGACCATACTCCTCGTTCCAGTAGACGGGCGAGCTTCGAAAACAGCGCCAGCAACCACGACAGCGACTACACCATCGCGGACGAAGAGTGGGCAGCCGCCGGCAGCGAGTACTCAACAACACACCGCTCCCCGCAGGAACCTCGGTCGGAACCCTCAATGCTTATCGCTCTATACTAGAGAAAACCGGGAGCACCTGTCGAAGGAACAAGCCACCCTCGAGAGACGCCTATACGCGGCGGATCGATCCGGTGAACAGCGAAGAGGCTCGCAGCGCGCGCTCGAAAATACTCAAGCGGGAAGGCAAACACCGTTCAAGCGCTATCCAGGTGTCAACATCCGGATTTTTAAAGTCCGGATGCCTATTATGTCATACA
>NC_061510.1:51602338-51616643 GCF_022539505.1 Lolium rigidum | reverse complement strand
CGCTTGTCAACACCTTCTGCTCCTCGTTGGGATCGACATTCTTACTTATCGAAGATACTACGATACACCCCCTATACTTGTGGGTCATCAACTGCCAAGATGACACTAACATAGATGCAGCAAAGGAAGGCACACCGACCTGGATCCCATCCAATCTGTCCAAGTCCTAAAAAGAAGGCACCGAAACCAAAAACTGCATATTTGCAAGAGGCACCGCTTCCCATTTCTAGTTCGGACTTGGGGAGTGTTGTGGGTATACTTCATGGGTGTACCATCGACAGTGGCTAAGATCCGGAAAGCCCGGTTGGCCCACAGATGGTGATGGTGGCATACGGCCCATCGGGCAGCCCAGTTGTTGTTGATCAAGATGGAGGAAGTCCAGCCCAGGAGCAAGGAGCCGGATCCACCGACCTGTCTTGGAAGTCGGATCCGGCCTGGCCCATTAGGGGTAGCTGGATCCAGTACGGCGCAGGCGGATCCTTGACATGCACGTCAATGTAATGTTTCGTAGTTAGCAAAAATTGTATTCCGGCTAGGACTCTCCGTAGAAACCCTAGATCCTGGTGCCTTTATAAGCCGGATCCCGGGAGCTCTAGAGGCACAACCACAACTCATTGTAACAACGCGAAAGCACCCAGATAATTCCAGACAAGCATTAATAGGCCCTGTCCTTGAGCAGGTGTTCTGAAGCTAGGTAAATCGTGTACCACCGTCCCGAGTGCTCTCCGCCCTATGGAACCTACTTCTTCCCCCCTCCGTGAGGATCCCTCCTCGGGGGTACCATCAAATAGGCAATGACAGTTGGCGCCCACCGTGGGGCCAGCAGCGTCTGGAGGCCGGAACCGGGGGGGTTCCACCATGGGAAGCTTCAACGACTCCATCGATGTGGGGCATGTTCTTTACGCTGGGAACTTTCCGATTGTCTCTCAGGACGAGTGCCAGATTCGGCTAAAATCGACCCCATCAAGCTCTCCATCGTCCCAATTGGCGGCAGTCACATCTTCATCACTAAGACTGTCGATTCTGATGGAAACGCTCTGGTAAGTAACGCTGACACGACCGCCGCTGAGCAGGACGCTATCGCGAAGATCCGATCTGAGTCGCGGGAACTTCCTAAGGAAGATTCCGCCCTAGATCTGAAAAATTCAAAGCCCACCCAATCCGCCCCTGAGCAGGAAACTACGGTGGAAGACCAATGCAGATCCGTCTAGGTCCCCCAGGTGTTAGAGAAGCAAAGGTTCCACTTCGTGCACTTCCTCGCACGTACCGTGGCAACCGCCCGTCCTCAGGATGGAGCTAGACCCATGCAGGTTGAGGCTACCGGAGACAACGACGCTCCGAATAAGCAAGAGGGTGCCGGAGACAAAGAAGACTCGATACTCGAGAATCTGAGCCCACTATCCGGTGATGCATCTTCCATGGACTTGGAAGAGTACAACCGTCTGATGAAAGAGGTGGAGGATGAGGAGAAAACTAAAAACGAATCTGCGCCACCCAAGCAGGTCCTTGCGACCGTAAGGGGTTTGTATGAGGATTCCGACTCGGAGAAGACTCCACCCAACGCTGCAGCTCTGAGGTCGTCCAATCAAGGAAGTGATCCTGGTTACGGTGAAGGGATGTCAATAGAGGAGCTCACCAGGATAGCAGGCAAGAACGGCGAGAACATCACTTACCCAGAAGTTCTCACAACGTCAATAACAACAGAAGAAGCCGCAGATTTGGAAGCTGTAGAAGCTAAGAGGAAGCAACTACTGGCTGATGCTCAAAAGCTCGTCAAGACCACAACAACAGTATTTGTAGACAAGATGGAGACCGATAAGATGATGCAAGTGGTCGACGAACAAGAGCGCAAGACCACACAATATCTGGACAAGGCCACATAACTCCGAGATAAGTGGAGGAAGATAGTAAAAGAAGCTAAAGAGGACGCGGAAAAGTTCCGTCAGGACGCTATTAGCCCTCGGAAGATCAACTTTGATAGTCCCACTGATCACCCGCCACTCGTGACTCCAAAGGATAACATGAAGAAGGCTACAGAGCTCCTGGCCAAGAATGATGAAGAAATCGACATCGGCCACCTCCGCACACTCGTCGCTATAGCAATGCAACAACAGAGTAAGGCGGATACTTCGCGCAGGTTGGAATCCAACCCAGAGGGATGCGTGTCCACTGCGTAGAAGAACTCCTCAGGAAGGGAGCGCCGTGACGAGCAATATCGCACCGAATGTACGGAGCGCAGGAGACCAACCAGAGAACATCCAAATGAAATCCCCATACCGTCGGATACTCCTCTGGCAGGGAACAATAAGGGAAAGGATCCGATGTATATTGGCAGGGACAAGTACCAAAACCCATCCCCTCCGCATCGGAATCATCGCCCTCCTCCGCCACCTTGACGATGAAGTCCTGCTGGAAACCCTAGACCCCATGGTCCTGGTGGAAACAACATCCGCGACAACGTAGAGCCTCAGAGGACCCAGAACAGGGAGCGCACGCCCGAGCCCTAGGGGAAACAGAACGAAGAACGTGCTCTGGAGCCTCAGAGGAACCGTTATGAGGAACATGCGCCCGAACCCAGAAGGAGCCGGATGAGGAGCGTGCACCTGAACCCCGGAGGATCCGGAACGAGGAACGTGCGCCGAGCCCCGCAGGAGCCGGAATGATGGAGGCAGCCGCCATGATGGCGAAGGCAGCCACCGCAGCCGGAGCCAGCATCGCGAAGGAAGCGGAGAGTCTGATGGCGGAAGCAAGAAATCCCATTGGCCCCGCACGGATCTCAATTCCATCACCAAGTGGAGGAGGCGGAGGAGGCCGAAGATCACGCTCCCGATCAGACTCCCCCGGACACAGGCGGAACTCACACATTGCACGGGAACATCTCAATGAATACATGATTGAGTACATTGGCTTCAGCGCAGTATGATGGCAGTGAGAGGCCCGATACCTTGATCGATGACTACTTCAACGCAGTCAGCTTTGCCGGAGGGACCCCAAACATGGCCTGTCGCATGCTCCAGTTGTACCTTGTTGGTCGAGCCTGGTCTTGGCTCAGCGATCTTCTGAAGAACTCCATCTTTTGCTAGTTTGACCTGAAGGTTACCTTCAAAGGACACTTCAGGGGCACCTATAAGAGACCTTCCACAGCCAGTGATCTACAAGCCTGCATCCAGAGCAAGAACGAAACCTCTCGAGCATATCTTACTCGGTGGTTGAAAACAAGAAATGAGTGAGAGAACATGAACAATCGCACAACTATGCTAGCCTTCATGGGTGGCTTGCAGAGGGGAGGTTTGCTCCGGCACCAGCTCACAGGTCTATACAATGACCAAAAGCTGACCCTGGACAAGATGATTTCCATCGCCAGCACTCACACTGCCGCCGATGATGACACAGGTGGAGAGCTGGCGGCGACAGCCATACCCCTGCACAGCCAAAAGAAGAACTGTGATGGCAATAACAACAACAACAAGCAGAAGAATCCCCCGATGACCAGAAGAGCGGTGGACCCGACATGGTCGCCATGACGTTCGAACGCGGCGGTCAAGGAGGCGAAAGAGGTCGCGGCCGTGGTGGTAGAGCCGGCAGGGGCCAACAGCATGCTGACTAGGTCACCGCAGACGGATTCCGCGCTCCCGAAACCTACGAAGAATATAGGGACATGCCATATCTATCCCACATTGATCCGGCTACAGGAAAGTCCTCTCACACCAATCGCAACTGCAAGTGGGTCAATGATCTCAAGACAGGCCCGGAAGCAGGATACAAGCGTGCTATGAAGCACCGCCCGCGCGGCAAAGGAGGCAAGCGCAAAAAGGACAAGGACGAGGATAGCTCCGAAGCAATGGATGAGGATGGAGCTTTGCCGGAACCAAAGGATGGTGCCGGAGCTAACACCTCTAACCCTTTGTGCAGAAAAGCGCTGGTGCATACCACACCTTCCTCGGAACTCCAAAAGTTCGGGCTAAGAAATCCACCCTCCGGACCTTGAACGCCACGCTTCCGGCTATGCTGCAGTACGTCAGGTAGTCGGAAACTCCCTGCACCTTTGACAGAGCTGATCATCCGGCCGTCATCCCCAAGGAGTGTACCGCTTTGGTTGTTAGTCCCCGCATCGACGGGTATAACTTCTCCAAGTGCCTCTTGGACGGCGCAGCCAACCTAAACATCATGTACCTGGAGACTCTGGAGAGGATGAACCTTACCAAGGAACATCTAACGCACAACACCACGGAGTTCCATGGTGTGGTTCCGGGTAAAAAGGCAAACTCCCTGGCAGCATCAAACTTCCCGTGGCCTTCGGCAATGTCAACAATTTCCGCAAAGAGATGATCATGTTTGAGGTTGTACCCTTCAAGAGCTCCTACCAGGTCATTTTCGGCAGGTTCACCTACCACAAGTTTCACACAAGGGCGTGCTACATCTACAATAAGCTGAAGATTCCGGGCCCTAAAGGTATGATTACCATATCAGGAGACTACAAAAAAGCTCAGGACTACGAAGAGGGCGAAGCAGCCTTCGCGGAGTCAGTGATTTCCGGCTTGAAGCTGCAAGGCTACAGGGCCGCGGTGGATCTGAATGAGATGCATACCACCAAGAAGTAGATCTCTGACCAGAATACCTCGTTCAAGTCCGTGATAGACACCAAGAATGTTGACCTCAAGGAAGTCAGAGCTGGCCTAGACCTCAAATAGGAAGACACGCTTGTCGAGTTCCTGCGAGCTAACATCGATATCTTTGCATGGCAACCTTCTGACATGTCCGGAGTACCAAGGGAAATCACCAAGCAGTACCTCAACATAATTTCGGGTGCAAAACCGGTGAAGCAAGCTATGCGATGCTTTGGAGATAAGAAGTGTCGCGCCATAGGAATGAATTAGCAAAGTTACTAGAGGCAGGATTTGTAGTAGAAGTTATCCATACTGATTGGGTTGCAAACTGTAGGGATTTGTCGATAGAAAACAAAAAAATTCACAAGAATGAATAACAAGCCAAGATCTAATCTAGTAGATGGTAGAAACGAGGTGAAGATCATCATACCCTTGAAGATCGCTAAGCGTTAACGGGATATATCTCATGGTTGATGTAGTCGATCACTTGCAGCTTGCAAAAGCGCGTAGAAGATCTTGACGGTGCCACAATCGGGAAGCACCTCCGTACTCGGTCACACGTTCGGTGTTGATGACGACGTCCTTCTTCCCGTTCCAGCGGGCAGCGGATGTAGTAGATCCTCCTCGGAATCCCGCCAGCACGAAGGCCCGGATTCCGTCAGCTTGCAGATCCGCCTCACCATCCTCACCAACACCGGTGACTCGGAGATGTGGGGGCAAGCGGTCCAAGCAGAGGTCTCGCTGGCGGGTCCGTCCTTGAACGCCGGGATAGTCTTGGGGCTGGCCGGATCCGCGATGTCCTTCACGTAGAAGAACCCCCCAGACCAGTACCTCACGGATTCTTGACGATCCATGTGAGGGTAGATCCGGCCGGGCGGATCTTGAAGGTGATGTTCCCGCAGATGGTGTCGGGGGGATGGCCCCCGATAGGCAAAGAGTATGGCAAGTTCGCCATATTATGGTAGTGGTAAACCGAATCACAGAGTGATCCGGAATCTAAAGTTAAGTTCAGCTAACCGGAGTTGGTACGAACCGGTATCCCCAGAGGGGTATACCGAAGTACTGGCTCTAAGAGGTTGTGTGGCTAAGTGCGAATGTACCGGAACCAGAGGTAAAGGTACCGGCAAACCGGAACCAGGGGTCACTGTAGCCTGTCGGCACATTGGTCAAAGATTCCATCAAGGACTAGAGGACAAGGATGAGCGAAGCACTTCAGCTTTTAACGAAGCCCTGGCGCCAAAGCAAGATGATGACATAAAAGATACTAGCGGAGGTCACCACTCCCTGTTTAAAGTCATAACCAGTGTCAGGCGGGCCAAAGTAGCTTTATAAAGTAGCTTAGCTCATCCTACATTCCATTAGGGTTTATTGCCTTGTAAGCCACCCTCTCCCCTATATAAGGAGAGGGGGCACACCCCTGCGCGGGAGGTTCCTTTAGGAGATCAACTGACTAGACATTGTGTACTATACATCTTCTACCTCTGGCCAAGGGCCAAGTCAAGGAATACATACCGGTTTCTTTTCATCTCCCTTTCCCTTGTTAACAACACCCTCCCCCGGATCCTCTAGCGCAAATTCGGCCCCAACTTAAGCCATCCTATGGCATCTGTTGTTTCCCCACGGCGACAGTTGGCGCCCACCGTGGGGCCAGCAGCTGCGCTTGCTGGAGTTCATATCCGGACGGGCCTTCTCACCGCGTCCGGCGAGCGTGTGGTCTCTGGCCTCGTCTACCGCCTCGGCTCGCTGGACTTCATCGACGACAACGTGGGCTGCTTCACCAACGGCGGCCGCTACCCGCAGAACGGCCGCATCATCGAGTTCGGCAACCACCGCATCTACCTCGGCACCGTCAAGGAGCGCCAGTACCCCTCGCCGGTGCTGGTGGCGTCTGATCCGCCAAGGTCTTCAGCCGCTTGCGGGCCACGCTTCGACCGCGCCGCTGGCAGCGTGGAGGTGCTGATGGCTAGCGTAGGGGGCGCCGGCAAAGAAGTTGCATGCTGTGGAAGGTGTTGGGCAGACCAAGTCCACGCGCACGGCCAAACCGCCGACCGAGCGCGACGATGGTCGTCGCCGGAACATTTACCGCGCCACCGGAAGCGACCCTGCTCCAAGCGGCCATGAGCGTGTTGGCTACCCCCATCGCGCAGAACGTCAACCCCGCCGCAGCTGAAGCCGAACTGGAGGTGCTGCGACAGAAGCTGCTCTCCGGCGCAGCGAACATCGTCAAGGCCCATCAAGAGCTCAACCTAACCCTACGTGAGTATAACGCTGCCCATGGCTTTGCTTCTGTTAGCGCAAACCCTACTAGAGCAGCTGGAAACCGTCTTAAGGGTCGAAATCTAGAGCAGGACTTGCGCCGGGAAGTGCTTTCCGGTAAAAGTGCGTTGGTATCTTTGAGCATGGTAGAGAAACCTAAGTACAGCAGTCCGGATAAAATAATAAAAGCTGCTAGGGCTGCAGTAGAGATGTGTGACTCGCTTTCAGGTGAGGCTTTAGCAAAGCAGCAAGATCGAGTAAGAGAGTTGCTTGATATGATCGAGGCACAAAACACTGAGCTGGCTCGTATCAACAAAGCAGCCCTAGCGTCAAAATCAGTTCGTTCGGCAAGAAATGCCGGAAGCAAGTCACATGGGCAGGCATCGTCCCCCCATCCCGACAGAAGAGAAAATGATGCAAACACACAACAGATGACTGTGTATGATCCGGTTCTGGCCAGAAACCAATAAGCCGGGCAACACGATGCCAGCAGAAAAAGCCAAGGGGCATGTTGTGGCTATGCCGGAACTGGCTACGCCGGAACCGCTTATGCCGGAAAAGGAGAGACCGGGCAAAATTATCGAGCGGCAAGAGCAGCTTGTGCTGAGGAGGAAATGCCTCCACCAAGGTATCGGCAAGGAAAAGCCGCGGTACCGGAACGTTACGATGAAGCCGATTCCGAGATGGAAAGGGTCGGTGCATACCGGAACCCATTGGGAGAACGTGTTGGAGAAAGATGCCTGCCAGACCGGGATGCGAGGCACAGGCTGGACAAAGTATATTTATCCGAATTGGTTGAGGCTGAAGGTCCGCCGGGTCCAAAATGCTTTGGCCCGCGGATCATGAGGGAAGAACCACCGGTACGTGATGCGTGTAGTTGACACGTCCGTTGGGAACCCCAAGAGGAAGGTGTGATGCGCACAGCGGCAAGTTTCCCTCAGTAAGAAACCAAGGTTTAATCGAACCAGTAGGAGTCAAGAAGCACGTTGAAGGTTGATGGCGGCGGGATGTAGTGCGGCGCAACACCGGAGATTCCGGCGCCAACGTGGAACCCGCACAACACAACCAAAGTACTTTGCCCCAACGAAACAGATGAGGTTGTCAATCTCACCGGCTTGCTGTAACAAAGGATTAACCGTATTGTGTGGAAGATGATTGTTTGCGAGAGAAAACAAGTAAAAAAGTATTGCAGCAGATTTGTATTTCAGTATTAAAAGAATGGACCGGGGTCCAAGTTCACTAGAGGTGTCTCTCCCATAAGATAAAAGCATGTTGGGTGAACAAATTACAGTCGGGCAATTGACAAATAGAGAGGGCATAACAATGCACATACATGACATGATAAGTATAGTGAGATTTAATTGGGCATTACGACAAAGTACATAGACCGCCATCCAACTCGCATCTATGCCTAAAAAGTCCACCTTCGGGTTATCGTCCGAACCCCTTCCAGTATTAAGTTGCAAAGCAACAGACAATTGCATTAAGTATGGTGCGTAATGTAATCAACAACTACATCCTCGGACATAGCGCCAATGTTTTATCCCTAGTGGCAACAAGCACAACACAACCTTAGAACTTTCTCGTCATCGTCCCGGGTGTCAATGCGGGCATGAACCCACTATCGAGCATAAATACTCCCTCTTGGAGTTAAAAGCAAAAACTTGGCCAGAGCCTCTACTAGTAACGGAGAGCATGCAAGATCATAAACAACACATATGTAATAACTTGATAATTAACATAACATGGTATTCTCTATCCATCGGATCCCGACAAACACAACATAGAGTATTACGTATAGATGATCTTGATCATGTTAGGCAGCTCACAAGATCCAACAATGAAGCACAATGAGGAGAAGACAACCATCTAGCTACTGCTATGGACCCATAGTCCAGGGGTGAACTACTCACTCATCACTCCGGAGGCGACCATGGCGGTGTAGAGTCCTCCGGGAGATGAATCCCCTCTCCGGCGGGGTGCCGGAGGAGATCTCCGGAATCCCCCGAGATGGGATCGGCGGCGGCGGCGTCTCGTAAGGTTTTCCGTATCATGGTTTTTCGCCTCGGGGGTTTCGCGACGGAGGCTTTAAGTAGGCGGAAGGGCGGAGTCGGGGGCGACGAGGGGCCCACACCACAGGGCGGCGCGGGCCCCCCCTTGGCCGCGCCGCCATGTGGTCTGGCCACCTCGTGGCCCCACTTCGTATGCTCTTCGGTCTTCTGGAAGGTTCGGGGCGAAATAGGCCCCTGGGTCTTTGTTTCGTCCAATTCCGAGAATATTTCGTTACTAGGATTTCTGAAACCAAAAACAGCGAGAAAACGAGAACCGGCACTTCGGCATCTTGTTAATAGGTTAGTTCCGTAAAATGCACGAATATGACATAAAGTGTGCATAAAACATGTAGGTATCATCAATAATATGGCATAGAACATAAGAAATTATCGATACGTTGGAGACGTATCAAGCATCCCCAAGCTTAGTTTCGCTCGTCCCGAGCAGGTAAAACGATAACAAAGATAATTTCGAAGTGACATGCCATCATAACTTTGATCATACTATTTGTAAACATATGTAGTGAATGCAGCGATCAAAACAATGGTAATGACATGAGTAAACAGGTGAATCATAAAGCAAAGACTTTTCATGAATAGTACTTCAAGACAAGCATCAATAAGTCTTGCATAAGAGTTAACTCATAAAGCAATAAATCAAAGTAAAGGCATTGAAGCAACACAAAGGAAGATTAAGTTTCAGCGGTTGCTTTCAACTTGTACCATGTATATCTCATGGATAATTGTCAACATAGAGTAATATAACAAGTACAATATGCAAGTATGTAGGAATCAATGCACAGTTCACACAAGTGTTTGCTTCTTGAGGTGGAGAGAGATAGGTGAACCGACTCAACATAAAAGTAAAGAGAATGGTCCTTCAAAGAGGAAAGCATCGATTGCTATATTTGTGCTAGAGCTTTTATTTTGAAAACATGAAACAATTTTGTCAACGGTAGTAATAAAGCATATGAGTTATGTAAATTATATCTTACAAGTTGCAAGCCTCATGCATAGTATACTAATAGTGCCCGCACCTTGTCCTAATTAACTTGGACTACCGGATCTTTGCAATGCACATGTTTTAACCAAGTGTCACAATGGGGTACCTCCATGCCGCCTGTACAAAGGTCTAAGGAGAAAGCTCGCATTTTGGATTTCTCGCTTTTGATTATTCTCAACTTAGACATCCATACCGGGACAACATGGACAACAGATAATGGACTCCTCTTTAATGCATAAGCATGTGGCAACAATTATTATTCTCATATGAGATTGAGGATATGTGTCCAAAACTGAAACTTCCACCATGAATCATGGCTTTAGTTAGCGGCCCAATGTTCTTCTCTAACAATATGCATGCTCCAACCATAAAGGTGGTAGATCTCTCTTACTTCGTACAAGACGGACATGCATAGAAACTCACATGATATTCAACAAAGAATAGTTGATGGCGTCCCCGGAAGCATGGTTATCGCACAACAAGCAACTTAATAAGAGATAAAGTGCATAAGTACATATTCAATACCACAATAGTTTTTAAGCTATTTGTCCCATGAGCTATATATTGCAAAGGTGAATGATGGAATTTTAAAGGTAGCACTCAAGCAATTTACTTTGGAATGGCGGATAAATACCATGTAGTAGGTAGGTATGGTGGACACAAATGGCATAGTGGTTGGCTCAAGTATTTTGGATGCATGAGAAGTATTCCCTCTCGATACAAGGTTTAGGCTAGCAAGGTTATTTGAAACAAACACAAGGATGAACGGTACAGCAAAACTCACATAAAAGACATATTGTAAACATTATAAGACTCCATACCGTCTTCCTTGTTGTTCAAAACTCAATACTAGATGTTATCTAGACTCTAGAGAAACCAAATATGCAAACCAAATTAGCAAGCTCTAAGTATTTCTTCATTAATGGGTGCAAAGTATATGATGCAAGAGCTTAAACATGAGCACAACAATTGCCAAGTATCAAATTATCCAAGACATTTTAGAGTTACTACATGTAGCATTTTCCAATTCCAACCATATAACAATTTAACGAAGAAGAAACTTCGCCATGAATACTATGAGTAGAGCCTAAGGACATATTTTTCCATATGCTACAGCGGAGCGTGTCTCTCTCCCATAAAGTGAATGCAAGGATCCATTTTATTCAAACAAAACAAAAAACAAAAACAAACCGACGCTCCAAGCAAAGTGCATAAGATGTGACGGAATAAAAATATAGTTTCAGGGGAGGAACCTGATAATGTTGTCGATGAAGAAGGGGATGCCTTGGGCATCCCCAAGCTTAGACGCTTGAGTCTTCTTAGAATATGCAGGGGTGAACCATCGGGGCATCCCCAAGCTTAGAGCTTTCACTCTCCTTGATCATATTGCATCATACTCCTCTCTTGATCCTTGAAAACTTCCTCCACACCAAACTCGAAACAACTCATTAGAGGGTTAGTGCATAATAAAAATTCACATGTTCAGAGGTGACACAATCATTCTTAACACTTCTGGACATTGCATAAAGCTACTGGACATTAATGGATCAAAGAAATTCATCCAACATAGCAAAAGAGGCAATGCAAAATAAAAGGCAGAATCTGTCAAAACAGAACAGTCCGTAAAGATGGATTTTATTAGGCCACCAGACTTGCTCAAATGAAAATGCTCAAATTGAATGAAAGTTGCGTACATATCTGAGGATCATGCACGTAAATTGGCTTAATTTTATGAGCTACCTACAGGGAGGTAAACCCAGATTCGTGACAGCAAAGAAATCTGGAACTGCGCAGTAATCCAAATCTAGTACTTACTTTACTATCAAAGACTTTACTTGGCACAACAAAACTTAAACTAACATAAGGAGAGGTTGCTACAGTAGTAAACAACTTCCAAGACACAAATATAAAACAAAAATACTGGAGTAAAAACATGGGTTGTCTCCCATAAGCGCTTTTCTTTAACGCCTTTCAGCTAGGCGCAGAAAGTGTAACTCAAGTGTTATCGAAGGGTGGTGCACCTACAGCGGGGTTTGGAGTTTTCTCAACCATGCATAGTATATTGGATACATAAGTTTCAGCGTCTCCCTTCTCATTAGTCTTGGGCTTGCTACTCTCATCGAACAAATTTTGAGGAACAAGCCAAGCATAGTTATGTTCTAGTGCATCATTCATAGCTAGGAGTTTACATGGTATTGGTGCTTTGATCTCCCCACCATCATTAGCATTATTAGTGTACCTTATTCTATCCATGTCCATTTTTTCAAGGAGACCAACAAAATTAGTATGAGAACCAAGCATATTAAATTTAGCGAAGACCTTTCTAGCCTCTCTTGCTAGACCACCAAATTCTCTAAGAAGGGTTTCTAAAACAAAATCTTTCTTTTCCCCTCTTCCATATCACCAAGTGTAAGAAACATGTGTTGGATTATAGGATTGAGATTAACAAATTTAGTCTCCAACAAGCGAACTAAAGCAGCAGCAGCAATTTCATAAGTAGGAGCAAGTTCTACCAAGTGTCTATCTTCAAAATCTTCAATGGTACTAACATGGGTGAAAAATTCTTCTATATTGTTCCTCCCAATTATATACCCTTGTCCTACCGGTATGTTCTTTGTGGTAAAATTAAAAGGAAACATGATGAAATAAGTAAAGTAAATGCAAGTAACTAATTTTTTTGTATTTTTGATATAGAAAACAAGACAGTAAATAAAGTAAAGCTAGCAACTAATTTTTTTGTGTTTTGATATAATGCAGCAAACAAAGTAGTAAATAAAATAAAGCAAGACAAAAACAAAGTAAAGAGATTGGGAAGTGGAGACTCCCCTTGCAGCGTGTCTTGATCTCCCGGCAACGGCGCCAGAAATTTGCTTAATGCGTGTAGTTGACACGTCCGTTGGGAACCCCAAGAGGAAGGTGTGATGCGCACAGCGGCAAGTTTCCCTCGCAAGAAACCAAGGTTTAATCGAACCAGTAGGAGTCAAGAAGCACGTTGAAGGTTGATGGCGGCGGGATGTAGTGCGGCGCAACACCGGAGATTCCGGCGCCAACGTGGAACCTGCACAACACAACCAAAGTACTTTGCCCCAATGAAACGAGTGAGGTTGTCAATCTCACCGGCTTGCTGTAACAAAGGATTAACCGTATTGTGTGGAAGATGATTGTTTGCAGAGAAAACGAGAAAACAAGTATTGCAGCAGATTTGTATTTCGATATTAAAAGAATGGACCGGGGTCCACAGTTCACTAGAGGTGTCTCTCCCATAAGATAAAAGCATGTTGGGTGAACAAATTACAGATCGGGCAATTGACAAATAGAGAGGGCATAACAATGCACATACATGACATGATAAGTATAGTGAGATTTAATTGGGCATTACGACAAAGTACATAGACCGCCATCCAACTGCATCTATGCCTAAAAAGTCCACCTTCAGGTTATCGTCCGAACCCCTTCCGGCATTAAGTTGCAAAGCAACAGACAATTGCATTAAGTATGGTGCGTAATGTAATCAACAACTACATCCTCGGACATAGCGCCAATGTTTTATCCCTAGTGGCAACGAGCACAACACAACCTTAGAACTTTCTGTCATCGTCCCGGTGTCAATGCAGGCATGAACCCACTATCGAGCATAAATACTCCCTCTTGGAGTTAAAAGCAAAAACTTGGCCAGAGCCTCTACTAGTAACGGAGAGCATGCAAGATCATAAACAACACATATATAATAACTTGATAATTAACATAACATGGTATTCTCTATCCATCGGATCCCGACAAACACAACATAGAGTATTACAGATAGATTATCTTGATCATGTTAGGCAGCTCACAAGATCCAACAATGAAGCACAATGAGGAGAAGACAACCATCTAGCTACTGCTATGGACGCATAGTCCAGGGGTGAACTACTCACTCATCACTCCGGAGGCGACCATGGCGGTGTAGAGTCCTCCGGGAGATGAATCCCCTCTCCGGCAGGGTGCCGGAGGAGATCTCCAGAATCCCCCGAGATGGGATCGGCGGCGGCGGCGTCTCGCAAGGTTTTCCGTATCGTGGTTTTTCGCCTCGGGGGTTTCGCGACGGAGGCTTTAAGTAGGCGGAAGGGCGAGTCGGGGGGCGACGAGGGGCCCACACCACAGGGCGGCGCGGGCCCCCCTTGGCCGCGCCGCCATGTGGTCCGGCCACCTCGTGGCCCCACTTCGTATGCTCTTCGGTCTTCCGGAAGGTTCGTGGCGAAATAGGCCCCCGGGTCTTTGTTTCGTCCAATTCCGAGAATATTTCGTTACTAGGATTTCGAAACCAAAAACAGCGAGAAAACAGGAACTGGCACTTCGGCATCTTGTTAATAGGTTAGTTCCGAGAAAATGCACGAATATGACATAAA
>NC_061510.1:51592151-51602238 GCF_022539505.1 Lolium rigidum | reverse complement strand
GCATTGGGACTTCTAGCAAGTTTTTGTAAGAACTTTATAACTTCAGAGATGTGACAATCATCAAAATCTAAACCATTATGATCTACAGCAATGGAATCATTGTCCCCAATATTTTGAAAAATTTCAGCAGTATCACAAACAGTTTCAGCAGTTTTAGCAGTTTCAGGCAATTTTGCACGCTTGCACTAGGAGTAGAAACATTGCTAACACCAATTATTTTACCATTGATAGTAGGGAGTGTAGCAACATGTGAAACATCAACATTACTAGTGGTGGTAATAGTCCAAACTTTAGCTACATTATTCTCTTTAGCTAGTTTTTCGTTTTCTTCTCTTTCCCACCTAGCATGCAATTCAACCATCAATCTAATATTCTCATTAATTCGAACTTGGATGGCGTTTGCTGTAGCAAATGACTTAATATCTTTATCTTCATTAGGCATAACTTTCAATTTTAAAAGATCAACATCGGAGGCAAGACTATCAACCTTAGAAGCAAGAACATCAATTTTATCAAGCTTTTCCTCAACGGATTTGTTAAAAGCAGTTTGTGTACTAATAAATTATTTAAGCATGGCTTCAAGACCAGGGGGTACACTCCTATTATTGTTGTAAGAATTCCCATAAGAATTACCATAACCATTACCATTAGCAGAAGGATATGGCCTATAGTTGTTACCAGAATTATTAATATAAGCATTGTTGTTGAAATTATTATTTTTAATGAAGTTCACATCAACATGCTCTTCTTGAGCAACCAATGAAGCTAAAGGAACATTATTAGGATCAACATTAGATCTACCATTCACAAGCATAGACATAATAGCATCAATCTTATCACTCAAGGAGGAGGTTTCTTCAACAGAATTTACCTTCTTACCTTGTGGAGCTCTTTCAGTGTGCCATTCAAAGTAATTTATCATCATATCATCAAGAAGCTTTGTTGCCGCCCCCAAAGTGATGGACATAAAAGTACCTCCAGCAGCTGAATCCAATAGGTTCCGCGAAGAAAAATTCAATCCTGCATAAAAGGTTTGGATGATCATCCAAGTAGTCAATCCATGGGTAGGGCAATTCTTTACCAAAGATTTCATTCTCTCCCGTGCTTGAGCAACATGTTCATTATCCAATTGCTTAAAATTCATTATGCTACTTCTCAAAGATATAATTTTAGCGGGAGGATAATATCTACCAATGAAAGCATCTTTACATTTAGTGCATGAATCAATACTATTCTTAGGCAAAGATAGCAACCAATCTTTAGCACTTCCTCTTAAGGAGAAAGGAAACAATTTTAATTTTATAATGTCACCATCTACATCCTTATACTTTTGCATTTCACAAAGTTCAACAAAATTATTAAGATGGGCAGCGACATCATCGGAACTAACACCCAGAAAATTGCTCTCTCATAACAAGATTTAGTAAAGGAGGTTTAATTTCAAAAAATTCTGCTGTAGTAGCAGGTGGAGCAATAGGTGTGCATAAGAAATCATTATTATTTGTGCTAGTGAAGTCACACAACTTAGTATTTTCAGGAGTATTCATTTTAGCAGTAGTAAATAAAGCAAAATAAATAAAATAAATGCAAGTAACTAATTTTTTTTGTGTTTTTAGTATAGAGAACAAGACAGTAAATAAAGTAAAACTACCAACTAATTTTTTTGTATTTTTGATATAGAAAGAAAACAAAGAGTAAATAAAATAAACTAAAGCAAGACAAAAACAAAGTAAAGAGATTGGATGTGGGAGACTCCCCTTGCAGCGTGTCTTGATCTCCCCGGCAACGGCGCCAGAAAAAGTTGCTTGATGGCGTGCAAGACACACGTCCGTTGGGAACCCCAAGAGGAAGGTGTGATGCGTACGGCGGCAAGTTTTCCCTCGGTAAGAAACCAAGGTTATCGAACCAGTAGGAGTCAAGGAACACGTGAAGGTTGTTGGTGGCGGAGTGTAGTGCGGCGCAACACCGAGGATTCCGGCGCCAACGTGGAACCTGCACAACACAATCAAAGTACTTTGCCCCAACGTAATGGTGATGTTGTCAATCTCACCGGCTTGCTGTAAACAAAGGATTAAATGTATAGTGTGGAAGATGATGTTTGTTTGCGAAGAACGATAAAGAACAGAGTTTGCAGTAGATTGTATTTCAGATGTAAAGAATGGACCGGGGTCCACAGTTCACTAGTGGTGTCTCTCCCATAAGATAAATAGCATGTTGGGTGAACAAATTACAGTTGGGCAATTGAAAAATAGAGAGGGCATAACAATGCACATACATATCACGATGACTACTATGAGATTTAATCAGGGCATTACGACAAAGTACATAGACCGCTATCCAGCATGCATCTATGCCCAAAAGTCCACCTTCGGGTTATCATCCGAACCCCTTCCGAGTATTAAGTTGCAAACAACGAGACAATTGCATTAAGTATGGTGCGTAATGTAATCAACACAAATATCCTTAGACAAAGCATTGATGTTTTATCCCTAGTGGCAACAACACATCCACAACCTTAGAACTTTCACGTCCCTGTCCCGGATTCAATGGAGGCATGAACCCACTATCGAGCATAAATACTCCCTCTTGGAGTTACAAGTATCAACTTGGCCGTAGCCTCTACTAGCAACGGAGAGCATGCAAGAACATAAACAACATATATGATAGATTGATAATCAACTTGACATAGTATTTCATATTCATCGGATCCCAACAAACACAACATGTAGCATTACAAATAGATGATCTTGATCATAATAGGCAGCTTGCAAGATCTAACATGATAGCACAATGAGGAGAAGACAACCATCTAGCTACTGCTATGGACCCATAGTCCAAGGGTGAACTACTCACACATCAATCCGGAGGCGATCATGGTGATGAAGAGTCCTCCGGGAGATGATTCCCCTCTCCGGCAGTGGTGCCGGAGGCGATCTCCTGAATCCCCCGAGATGGGATTGGCGGCGGCGGCGTCTCTGGAAGGTTTTCCGTATCGTGGCTCTTGGTACTGGGGTTTTCGCGACGAAGGCTTTAAGTAGGCGGAAGGGCGGAGTCGGAGGGCTGACGAGCGGCCCACCCCATAGGGCGGCGCGGGCCCCCCAGGCCGCGCGGCCCTATGGTGGCGGCGCCTCGTCGCCCACTTCGTTTCCCTTTCGGTCTTCTGGAAGCTTCATGGAAAAATAAGACCCTGGGCGTTGATTTCGTCCAATTCCGAGAATATTTCCTTTGTAGGATTTCTAAAACCAAAAACAGCAGAAAACAACAATCGGCTCTTCGGCATCTCGTCAATAGGTTAGTGCCGGAAAATGCATAATAATGACATAAAGTGTGTATAAAACATGTGAGTATCATCATAAAAGTAGCATGGAACATAAGAAATTATAGATACGTTTGAGACGTATCACGGCCCTGCCACGGTAGTCGGCCTGAGAGCTGAGAACCGCGCCCTGCCACGTTTGAATACGAGACTTGGAGAGATGAGCTGTACACTCACTTAGAGTTCGCCAGATGATACGTCGCAAACGTATCTATAATTTTTGATGCTCCATGCTTGTTTTACACCAATTTCAATATGTTTTGTTTACACTTCGTGGCAATGCATTTTTCGGCACTAACCTATTGACAAGATGCCACAGTGTCAGTTCCATGTTTTATGCTGTTTTAAATTTCAGAAGAGTTGTACAAGAAATATTCTCGGAATTGGACGAAACAAAAGCCAAAGTTGCTATTTTACTGAAATAAAGATAGCGTCCAGAGGAGAGATGGAGGGGGGCCAGGGGCCGGCCAAACCATGCCTTGGCGCGGCCTGGCCCTGGCCCGCGCCTGGGGTGGTCTGGTGCCACCTGGCGCCCACCGACCTCGCCCTTCCGCCTATAAAATCCCTTCGATGCGAAAACCCTGAATATACAAGCCTCCGTCCACAAAAAGTTCCATCGCCGCCGTCATCATCCAGACGAGTTTCGGGGGTCAGAAGTTCCTGTTCCGGTACCCTGCCGGGGTGGGGATTGACCCCCGGAGCCATCTCCATCGACTCCACCGCCTCCACTTCGACTCCATGATGGTTCGTGAGTAGTTCCCCCTGGACTACGGGTTCTCGACTGTAGCTAGTTGGTAGTCTCTCTCCCATGTACTTCAATACAATGATCTCATGAGCTGTCTTACGTGATTGAGATCCATATATGATGTAATCGGTGTTGTGTTTGTTGGGATCCGATAAATTGTGGAATATTATCAGATTGTTCATCATATTATGATACTACTTGTATTTAAGATCTTGCATGCTCTCTGGTACTTGTAGTTACCTTGATCGAGTAGTTGCTTGTATCTCTAAGAGGGAGTATTTATGCTCGATAGTGGGTTCATGCCTCTAGTTTTATGGAAGATTGACAATAACTTCTAAGATTGTAGATGTGCTGTTGCTACTAGGGAGAAAACAACAGTGCTTTATCTGAGGGTAATTCTAGTGTTTACTTTACACACATTGGTTAATGCGATAGTATTGGTTGCAACTTAATACTCGAAGGGGTTCGGATGATAACCTGAAGGTGGATTATTATTCATAGACGCATTTGGATTAGGGTCTATGTATTATGTTATAATGCCCAATTAAATACTACGATAAACTTTATCTTATCATAGCATGCATTGTCATGCCCTCACAATTATCAATTACCCAACTGTAATTTGTTCACCCAACACATGCTATTTGGAGAGTTACCACTAGGCAGATAGCTAGGAACCCCGTTCCTTCTGTCATAACCATTGCTCTCCTCTGTGCTACTGTTGTTGTGTTACTATTTCCATTGCTCTCATATTACTGCTGCTTTCACATCACCCCTGTTACTAGTGCTTTTCTAGGTGCAACTGAATTGATAACTCCGCTTTTAAGGCTTATAAGTATTCTTTACCTCACCTTGTGTCGAATCAATAAATTTGGGTTTTACTTCCCTCAAAGACTGTAGCGATCCCCTATACTTGTGGGTCAGCAAGACTATTTTCTGGCGTTGTTGCCGGGGAGGCATAGCTCTACTCATAAGTTCACCTGGGGAGTACATTTTACCCGTCTCTCTGTTTTTATTTTATTTTATTTTGTCTTGTCTAGTTTATTTGTGCTTAGTTTATTTCTATTTAGTTATGTTTTGTTTAGTTTACTTTTGTCTAGTTTATTTTTGTATTTTTTTTATTTTTCTTATATACCCGAAAATCCATAAAAAAAATTAAAAAACAAAAATCTAAAAAATTGTTGTTATGGAAGAACCTGCTAGACCCTCTATGGAACATTTTATAAAGTATAGAGAATCATATAAGGGTAAAGTCATGAGATGCGCATTAAAAAGGTTGGATCAAATTGCTAAAATTTTGCTTAAACACCATGATATAAATTGTTGCTCTGAATAGGATACTAAACATCTTAAATTCCAATGTGGCTTTAGTAAAGAAGTTTTAATTATGAACTATCATTGGAATAACTATATTCATCTTGGATTTGAAGAAGTAGAACAATTTTTCTTATTTATGGGAGCTTCTGAAATAGAATCATTTATGTCTAAAAATTATGAAACCTGTGTTGCTTGTAAAGACCTTAAAGATTTGGTCTCTTTTATCCTTGATTATTGTATAGAAAATTTCAGCAATAATTGTTATATCACTGATTATAAAGAGAGACTTAGTCATGCATAAGAATGTATCCACAATTTGCAGGAACCCGTGGAAGAAGAAATGGCTGAACCTGAAATCTCATTAGATGAAAAAGAGGAGGAGAGTGATGAACAAAAGGAGGAATAATGGATTAGCTACCCATGCCTACCTTCTAATGAGAGTAACTCTTTATCCCTTACATTATTTTATTGTCCCCCATGCTTACCAAAGGAGGATGAATGTTATGTTCATGTGGATTCTCTTGATCTATCTACTATGAGTAAAACTTGTGATAATAATTATGCTCCTGTTATATATGATAATCCATGCTATTTTGATAAGTCTTATGATTATCCTTTATTTGTGCCTACCTTCGAAATGCATGGTACTAAAGAGTTTTTCTTAGAAAATGTTTATGATAAAGCTCTAGACGATGGTCCTATACTGGTTGATAATATTAATTTTACTACTATTAAAAATGAGATTGGGGGTGTTCTTGACTTTATCTTGGTGCCCCATACCTCTTGATAACGATCAATCATCTTGTTATAGAATTGTTAAAAGTGGGTTTGAATGTTTTAATCCCACTATCTTTGAGCTTGATAAAAGTTATGTCTTTGTAGATCATGAAAAGCATGCTTTATGTGATAATTATATTGTTGAGTTTATTCATGTGCTACTAAATATTATGATGAGATAGGAAAATATGGTTGTAGAAGTTTTCATGGTATTAAAACACCTCTCTATATGCTAAATTTTTTGATGTTAGTCTTGTTTTAACTTCCTATGCTTGTCGCTTTGTTCTCTATGAATTATTTGTGTACATGATTCCTATGCATAGAAAGTGGTTTAGACTTAAATGTGTTTTGAATTTGCTTCTTGATGCTCTCTTTTATTTCAATTCATATTTCTTATGTGAGCATCTTCTCAAATTACCGAGCCTGCATCGAGCCAGGACGCCTTGGAGAAAGGCTCCTGCCATTGTTGCAAACTGAAGCTGGTTGATCTACAAAATTTGGAGGCATATTGTACCTAACACATAACAACTATAAGCTACGGCTCCAAATCACCCCAATTGAATAATGGCGCTCTGGCGACTCCCTCCACCAAAACCCTAGCCGCCGGCGATCAGTGATCTCTCCGGTGATCTGGGGCTTTTAGTCCGGCCATTCTGCTCGGCCGGGCCTCCTCCCCTCGGTAAGACCTTTTTCTTCTCTTCTTGTTGGTCTCTATGGTGGCTCCGTCATGGAAATGGAGTGTCTCTTATGTCAAAACCCAAGATCTGGCCAATGCAACGCAAGATCCAATGATGGGTGAATTGCATCTATGGTCGGACAAGGATTGGTTGGTTCTGATGACAACCAAACGTACGCCGATCGTGGGCAAATATTTGAATAAGGGTGATCGGGTTGATGTGGGATCGGTGGTGGATTTCATGGGGTTTAGGGCGACTGTCATCCATTGTGTGTTTTCACCGTCTTTGGGTCGTCCTGCCTCGGATCTGGATCTTCTGAGAATGTCTGGATCTGATCTAAATTCTGGGGATAGAGGATGGCATGTAACCTATTCCACTCATCGTGATATGTGGAGGGGACGTATGAAAGCATATGATGGTTCTCTGCAGTTGTCAGTCAAGGATAATTGGTTGTTGCTTAAAGATGCTAGAGGAGCTATGGTGCGTAGACGTGGACTTAAAACCACAGATAGTTTCAGTACTGGTGCAAAGCTCTCCTTCCCTAATCATGTGGTGAGGCTAGGATCTCGGAAATTTGCAAAACCATCTGCTACCTCGTCTAGTCCGCCAAAGGCTGATTTCCTTCATAGTCAGGAGACTCCTCCGGAGGCTTTTTTGAAGGAGCAGGATAAGAACACTAACTCCACTACAGCAGCTGAGTGTGATTCCTCCTCTGGTGCCAGTTCCTTTGCCAACTCGGTGCATGCATCTTTCTTTATGGGGCTCAATTTCTCTCATGGTATTAATTTTGCAAAGGATGTTAAGAATAAATTCAATGTTGATGTTCATCCTTCTCCTGAGGTTGGACAGTTTTCCATGGTGGTCTCGTTTGGTCGAGCTAATTTTAGGATGGAAGAGGATCTCGCTAGTATTGCCCTAGAAGCAGTGATTGGGGGTTTCTGTGGTGAATTAAAAGTGGCCTTGCTCAGAGATCGAGTTTTTTCCTTCTGTGTATCCACCAAGGAGGTAGGTTTTCACATTCTGAAAATGAGGAGGTTTGCCTGTGTTCAGTTTAAATGTTTCTTCCATTGTGGGGTAGAGGTGGGCCCAATTGGAGATGGGAATTTAAGAATTGGCAGATGCAATGTGATGCTGACTGGACTCTGGTTAGCCCACCAAGAGGGGTAGTGAAGAAAGGGTTGGCTGCTTTACAGATGAAAGCAGGAAGATCCAGCATTGCTAAATCACATAACCCTGCAAAGAAATGTTTGAATTTTGCATCAGAGATTAGTTATGAAGCATGTAAGGGGTATAATAATCCTACTACGGTGCCAATTGTACCTGTGGAGTCAGCAAACCAAGAGCCTTTGTCTGACAATGCAGATGTGGGGTCGGAGGAACTACCTAATGGAGATGATGATTTTCAGAAGATGGTAGATGACATGGCATATAAGGTTTGGACGTGTGGGCGGTGTTTAAATATGGGACATTTTACAGCTGACTGCACTAATGATATAAGATGCAGAGTTTGTTTCAATTATGGTCATATTCGGAAAAATTGCTTGACAAATAAGCGCAAGTCGGCTCAGACATGGATTCCTAAACAGTGTTCAGATTCCATACCCTTTAAGGAAACCGAGGAGTCCGTCGTTCCCCCTTCTAATACTTTATTGCAAAATCCCCTGGAAACAAGACAGAATCGGCAGCACATTAATCACAAGCAACCACCGGATCCTGCTGCTCCGTCTTCTTCCTCCTCGGAGACGATGGTGGTGTTCGAAGTTGATCCTTTGCCCTGGCTGCCATGGGGGCATCAGGTCATCGATGGAGGTCCTACGCGGCTGCCGCGCTCCTTCTATTACGCGGCGCAAGATCCTCCGGCTCGTCATCAAGCCTTCTGCATTGCCACGGTGGATCCACCGCCACCGCCACAAGCTGCTGCTCTTTGGAGAGATCAGGTTCATAACTTCTTGGTCGGACCGTTGCAGCGCAATGTTGTGTCTTCACAACCTAGTCTATTTGGAGTACGCATGTTTGAGATGAGTAGCCCCAACTCGGCTAGTGCTCTCGTGCAGCATGGACAGTTTCAGTTGCAAAATCGTATAATTAGGTTCATGCATGTTGGCGAGGCACCGCAGAATCACAGAGCGGCGTTGGGTTTTCGTAGAGGATGGCTTATGTTCTTAGGGATGCATCCCGATTACCGCAATGATCTGGATATTGCCGATGCAGTTGGCACTATTGGACAGTATCACACCTGGAATAATAATGATCCAGTGCTAGAGAGATCGAGTTATGCTTTATGCCTCTTTTCCATCTCCTCAATTGGTGCCTAGGGATGTGGTATTTGGTAAATTATCTTCAGTTGGAGGAGTCAAGGAGTCATGGACAGCACCTGTCTATATTCTAACTGCAGATTTTGCTGACATCCTTCCTGCTGATGAGGATCAGATGCCACCTGATGGAAATCCACATCCTTTACCTGGTCATCTGTTGCACAATAACAATATTTTTGCTAACCCACAGTTCCCAGAGGTTGGGTGGGATGCAGTGCAGCAAGAGCCTGCCTTTGGAGGTGGCAATATGCCAAATGCAGAGCAGAATGAGCAGGGGGATATGGGGGAAGAGGAAGACCAAGAGGCACCTGGGTCTATGGTGCTAAATTTGTCTGATAGTTCCAGCTCTTCTGTGAATATGATGGATGGTCATGGAGTGAATCAGCAACTGCATGTAATGGTCAATAATGTACTGCAGGTGAGGATGGTCACTTTGTTTATTGGTCCTCCACCACCTCCTGATATGCAGAGAAACAGATTTCTGAGTCACATGTTACCACATGTGTCTGTACAGTTGGTACAGGATAAAGTGCCTGATATGTGCTTTGAAAGGTTGATCACTGTATCTAAGGATATCTGGGGCAAAGCAGTAACATCTGGTCTCTGTGCAAGCAAGGATGGGACCAAGGCTATATGCTGTGAGGTTGATACTTTGTCGCAGGGGAATTTGGAGGATATGGTGAGGTCAACTTCTTTGGAGGAGAGTGTCTCTGTTGTTACTCCAATAAATAAAAGGAAGAAAAGAAATATGCATGCGGTGCAGTCCATGGAAAGAAGGTTCACTAGAAGCTGTTTGAATGAAGAGGGGTACAGGCCAATGATGACCCACAAGTATAGGGGGTATATCGTAGTACTTTCGATAAATAAGAGTGTCGAACCCAACGAGGAGCAGAAGGTGTTGACAAGCAGTTTCGATGAAGGATTCACTCGTAAATGCTCA
>NC_061510.1:51557360-51592051 GCF_022539505.1 Lolium rigidum | reverse complement strand
CCAACACCAATCTTGGCTGTGCAGCCAAAAATTAAGAAGATTCCTAGGGCCAAGATGTTGGTAGGATCTGTTGAAGAGGTACAAATGAGTAAGAAGAAGCAGAAGAAGAAGCTAGATGATGATCAAGGAGAGCAACAGTCTCAGCAGGATATTCCTGCTACTCCAGTTCATGTGCTGCAGAGAGTGGGCAGGGAGCTGGGTATTGCTTCTGAGAAGCTGACCAAGGATCAACTTGAAGCTGATCCAGGTGTGAAGAAGAAGGCAGGTGTCAATGAAGATACAACATAAGACCTTTCTGTGCTTGGGGTTGGCTGGTGGTTTCAACTTTGTTAGGAAGTGGCAGTTGGTTAGCAGGTGCTTTTGTGGAAGTTCAGTTAGGTTGGAAGTTGTCAGTACTGCTGGTTTATTTTGGGTTGCGTGTGTGAGCCATGTTGATTTGATGACAGTTAAAGCTTTTGCTATGGGACAATGTATGTCTGATATTACATGTCAGAGCATCTTATTTGTGTTTTTGATGTTTGAATTATGAGTCGTATAACAAATAGAAAATGGCGTGTGTTGTGCTGGAATGTGAGGGGTCTCAATGCTGATAATAGACAGAGGGAGGTGAGATCAAAAATTGAGGAGAGTGAGTGTGATATTATATGTTTTCAAGAAACAAAATGTGAAGTTTTTGATTGGCGTCTCCTTAGGAAATTCTGCCCTAAAAAATATGACTCTTATTCATATGCACCATCCCAAGGAGCTTCTGGGGGTATTTTGGTGGTATGGAATTCATCTGTGTTTAAAGGTTGTCTAGTGCAGTCACAGAAATTTGGCCTCATTATAAATTTCACTTCCATGCATAATAATGAGCAGTGGTCATTGGTATGTGTTTATGGTCCTTGCAAAGGGGTGGAGCGTGATAATTTTGTGACTTGGCTCTATGATTTGATAATTCCACCAGGTGAAAATTGGCTAGTCCTAGGGGACTTCAACTTTATCAGATCTCATGAAAATAGAAACAAGCATGGAGGTGATGTGCATGATATGTTTTTGTTTAATGATATTATTGGTCATTTGGGTTTGTTGGAGCTGCCAATTAAGGGTCGAGCTTTCACATGGTCAAATATACAGAAAGATCCATTGCTTGAGCAGTTGGATTGGTTTTTTACAAGCTCAAATTGGATTTCTGTGTTTCCTAATACCTTAGTGCTTTCTCTTGCCAAAACTGGGTCAGATCATGTGCCATGTGTGGTTAACGTTGATACAAATATTCCCAAAGCTGCCTTGTTTAGGTTTGATAATTACTGGGTTGATTTACCAGGGTTTAAGGATTGTGTTACAAAGTCATGGTGCACTGGTTCACATAAAAAATATAGTTCTGCTATTGTTGCAGACAAATTCAAGAAATTAAGATATGAACTGAAAAGGTGGCATGTGAGTTTGTTCAAGCTGAAGGATTTAATTCAGAAGTGCAATGGTGTTATTCTTTTCCTGGATACATTGGAGGAACAGAGGAGTTTGTACAGAGTTGAATTCAATTTTAGAGCCATTGTGAAACTACATCTTGATGAGTTGTTGTTGGCTGAATGTAATTACTGGAAGAAAAGATGCACCATTAGATGGATGAAGCAGGGTGAGGATAATACCAAGTTCTTTCATGCAATGGCCACTGAGAGATATAGGAGAAATTCCATTGCTATGTTGCACGATGAGGAAGGAAATGAGGTGACTGATCATCAGTTAATGGCAGGGATGTTCTATAAAGAATATAAGGAAAGGATGGGGCATTCTGAGCCCATCTCTATGCAATTTGATCTTGCCAACATCCTAACACAAGTGGATGGGCTAGAGGATTTGACAAGGCCATTCACAAAGCAGGAAATGGATGATGTGATTAAATTTATGCCTGTAGACAGGGCTCCTGGACCTGATGGTTTTAATGGGCTATTTTCTTAAGCAATGTTGGAACATTGTTAAAAGTGATTTCTATCAATTGGCACCTGATTTCTACAATGAGACTATTCAGTTGAGTAATATTAATGGGTCTTATATAACTCTGGTACCAAAGAAGGCTGGTCCTCTTAAAGTGAATGATTTCAGGCCAATATCATTGACCAATGTCTGTGTCAAGTTTCTTAATAAGCTAGCTGCCAGTAGACTTCAAGATAAAATACTTTTGTGCATTCACAAGAACCAGTATGGATTTCTTAGGGGAAGAACCATACAGGATTGTTTGGCCTGGGCTTTTGAGTATATTTATATTTGCCAAGCATCCAAAAAGCCGATTGTCATTCTGAAGTTAGATTTTGCTAAGGCCTTTGACACAATAGAGCATGATGTTATACTGCAAGTAATGAAGCATAAGGGGTTTAATAGGAAGTGGTTGAGTTGGGCCCAGATTATTTTGTCAACTGGTACATCTTCCATTCTTCTTAATGGAATTCCTGGAAAACAGTTTCAGTGTAAACGTGGGGTCAGACAAGGTGATCCAATTTCTCCACTATTTTACACTTTTGGTTCTGATCTGCTGCAGTCAGTAGTTAATGAAATGGTGGCAGAGGGCTCTCTATCTCTTCCCATTATTACAAATGGTGAGTACTTTCCTATTATACAGTATGCAGATGACACTTTGCTTATTATGCCAACAGACAAGGTCCAATTTCAGGCACTAAAGGAAGCACTGAGGAAGTTTTCCATGTCTACTGGTCTGAGTATTAATTTTGACTTTTCACAGATGGTGCCTATAAATGTCCCTGAGGAGTTAATTACTGAATTGGCCACTGGTTTTGGTTGTCAAGTGGGTGTAATGCCTTTCAGTTATCTTGGCCTTCCATTGGGATCTACTAGACCAACCATTGCTGAGATGTCGCCTCTAGTTTGTAGGCTTGAGAGGAAACTTACCTCCAGTTCTTGTTTTCTGTCACAAGGTGCACGCTTATAGCTCATCAATTCTGCCCTGGCTTCTATGCCTTTGCATTTTCTGTGCACTTTGCAGTTACCTAATTGGCTTACAGGGCAGCTAGACAGAATTCTTAGACAATGCCTGTGGAGAGACCAAGATGGGGAGCCTAAGCAATCATTGGCAGCATGGGAAATGATTTGTAAGCCTAAATTGAAGGGTGGCTTGGGTATAGTTAATTTCCAAAGGCAAAATGCAGCTTTGTTGATCAAGTTTTTGGACAAATTCTATAATAAAAAAGATGTTCCTTGGGTGCATTTGGTTTGGTTTGCACATTATCAAGGGAAGGTACCTCATGAGGAAAAACTATGTGGATCGTTTTGGTGGAGAGATGTGTGTAAGCAAGTGGATAATTTCAGAGCTGTTGCTTATGTCAAACATGGTACTGGGGAAACTGCATCTTTTTGGCATGATAGCTGGAGTTTGGGAGGATCAAAGCAGCCAATGAGTCAAAGATTTCCTAGACTGTTTTCCTATGTTCTGGATGACAAAGCTTCTATAGCACATATCTATCAGATGGAAAACATAATGCAGTTGTTTTATACGCCATTATCTACACAAGCCTTTCAGGAATTGATTGATTTGCAGGGTTTGATGCAAGAGAATCCTTTGTCTGCTGAGAAGGATAGGTGGCAATATAGTTGGGGTGATACTTACTCTGCTAAAGCTTTTTATGATCAGACCCATGCTCATATTAGGGTGCCTATGATTTACTCCTGGTTGTGGAAATCTGCTTGCATGATGAAATTGAAAGTATTTGCTTGGCTGCTCCTATCGGATAGATTAAACACTAAAGATCTATTGAAGAGACGGCACTGGAATGTGACAGAGGATTACACTTGTCACTTATGTCATTCACATGTTTCTGAGGATAGAGTGCACCTGTTTTTTGAATGCAAGTTTAGTGCACGGGTTTGGAATTACCTGCAGATTACTTGGAGTAGTGCTGAAGTGGACATGCAAAGAATTTTGACACTTGCTAAGAAAGCTTTTGCTTTGCCGTTTTTCATGGAGGTCCTTATTACTGCTTGCTGGAACATTTGGTTAATCCGAAATGCAAAGGTTTTTAGACAAGAGCAGGAAACTTTTGCTAGGTGGAAAAGTCACTTTGTGCATGATATGCCTCTTTTGCAGTACAGAATTAAGGCTAAGCACAAGGACAAGCTATTATCTTGGATTAGGTCCCTGCCTTAGGTCCCTCTTCCTTTGTGTACATAGGCTTTCTTTTCTTTCCTTTTTTGGTTTTGTTCCCTTGAACTAAGTTTTGTTTTATTCTTTCAATATAAATGAAAAATTGCTGTGGGGCTTTTTGCCTCACAGTTCTGGGTCAAAAAAAAAATTACCGAGCCTAGCTAAAAGGCATTAAAGAAAATCGCTTATGGGAGACAACCCATTATTTATTTCTGTAATTTTTATTTTATGTTGAGTCTTGGAAGTTGTTACCTCTGTAATAACCTCTCCTTATCATTTTTATTTCGTTTTTGTGCCAAAAATAGCCTCTAATTGGAAGAAAGTAAGATTTGAGGAAGTTGCTGTTCTGAAAACAGATTCCGTGCTATCACCATAAAAATTAGTAAAAATAGCCAGGGTGGAATTTTGAGCTGCAATTTTTTATGCATATGCCCCAGATTATTATCTAACTTTCGTTAGTTGACCACTTTTCTAGATGAGTAACAGAGGATTTTCGGAAAAATCGATCTTTACCTGTTGTTCTGCTTTGACAGATTTCTATCACCATTTGCATTGCCGCTTGATCTCTTTCTTATTTTTTGAGTTCTTTTGAGAGAAGTAGATTTTCAAAGAAATTTATACAGTAGCTAAATGTTTTAATGAATGTTTAATTTATGTTAGAAATGAACCAAGTGGATTTTTTATTTTGATTGTACTAATGCTGCTAATAAAAATTGTGTGAAGTTTTGTATGAAGGAAGTTTTCAAGTGTAGGGAGAGAAGAATGATGTGATGAGATGAAGAATGGAAAAAAGCTCAAGCTTGGGTATTCCCATGTCAACCCAAGAAATATCCAATAGGTACAAGCGTTAAAGCTTGGGGATGCCCAAGGCATCCCCTTCTTCATCAACAAAATATTACGTCATCTTTCAATACGCTATATTTTTATTGCTTCATATGATATGTGCTGTTCTTGGAGCATCTTTGTTTGTGTTTTTAGTTTTATTTTGTTTTGTTTGCTGTAACATATAGATGGACCCTAACATATTTGTTTTGGAGAGACACACGCTGTTTTCATTGCATAGAACACTCTAGTTTTCACTTCTATTGTTCTGCGAGTGTTCTAGTTTTCTAGTACTGCGTTTAGCTCTTGTTCTTTCACTCGAATTATGTTCATATCTAGTTAGTATTATTTATTTATGTATGATTAGCTCTCTGGTCCATATTGATTTTCATCTCTGAAAACTATTTCAAATAAGTTGATTGGTGTTGGAGACGAGTAAAATGTTTCATGCCTATAGTGATGCAAAAGGAAGCTTATCTAGATGGTGACATAGACTTGTCTCAAATATCTGAGAGTGCTTAATGCGCCATTGAAAGAATCATGTGTTGTTTCCATCATACAAAAGCATAATATTGTGGTATTCTCCTTTAATGCTGTTATTGGGTCGACTTGGCACATTCTTACACCATGTTATGACTACAAACCAGTCACCTAAAGTCTTTATGATCATTTAGTTTTTTAGTTGTAATATCACTTTATGCTTTGATTAATAATGGTTTGTCTCTATGCATGATTATGGCCATTATTGCTCTCTTAGTTGGCCGCTCCCAGTATTTTGCTAGCCTTCGTCTGTACTGAGTATGAGCTCTACTCGTGCATCCAACCACCAAAAACCAAAGTGCCAATTGGGTCCACCATACGTACCTATATGTGCTATTTCACCGCCACTTCAAAGTGAATATCTTGTGTGCTACCTTTAAACCTTCAAAATTAATACCTGTTTTGTGTTTTGTTTTAGCTCATGAGAAAATATTGAATGGTTTATTGTCTTTTCATGACCTCACACCTTGACTAGCATGCATAATGTGCTAAAGTACTTAATATTGCAAAAATAGCAAGGCAACCGGTGCCCATCCCAAATAAAATATAAAATAAACAAATAAAAAGATAATGCTCCGCATATTATGTACTGGATACTTTAAAATCTCACTAAACTTTCTTCATGAAAAGTGCTTGAATTTGATAAGTAATCCAAATCCATTTTCTGTTTTATAAAATAATTATTCTAACTTATCAAACTATTATCAAATTTTCCATTTTCAAGTAAAAGATAGATTAACTAATATTTTTTGCATTTTTTTGAATCTCAAAAACTTTCAACATGAAAAGTGCTTTTATTTGAATAAGTAATCCAAATCCATTTTCTGTTTTATACATAAAGGTTTAACACATTCCATAGATGAGAGAGGATTAAGGTTAGGGTTAGGGTCATCGTGGCTGACGCCGATAATGTTGAGGAGGAGGAAGAAGAGCAAGTCGGGACTAAAGCTATCGGTGGGATAAGGACGCATGTGTAACCCGGACTAAAGTTGTCAGTGGGATACATACGCATGTGTAACAGGGACTAAAGCTGTCAGTGGGATAAGGACGCATGTGTAACCTTTAGTCCCGGCTGGTGGGTGCAACCGGGACTAAAGCTGTCGGCAGGATAAGGACGCATGGGAGGACGCACTGCTCGATGAGTTAAGGTATGTAGCGCACGACGCCCTGTCGGAGGAACCAGATGAAGGAGAAGCGATGTCGTGCCTATAAAACGAGCGTCGATAATCGCCATGGCAAGGAGCTCAAGAAGCCAACCTAGAAGGAAAGGGTTGGGAAATCTCCAGTGGCGGAGCTTCTCGAAGATGTCATTGGTGCTCACGCCCTAGGATAACTTCGGAAGCTCCACCTCCGAAAATTTCCCTGCAAGCCTGTGAAAGCCTCGATCTCCTGTAACAGCGTTGGTGAAAGGGTTGGGAAATCCCCCGTGGCGCAACTTCTCGAAGATGTCGTTGGTGCTCACGCCCTAGGACATCTTCGGAAGCTCCACCTCGGAAAAATTTCCTGCAAGCCCGTGAAAGCCTCGATCTCCTGCAAAAGCATTGGCGAAAGGGTTGGAAATCTCCCGTGGCGGAGCTTCTCGAAGATGTCGTTGGTGCTCACGCCCTAGGACATCTTCGGAAGCTCCGCCTCGGAAAAATTTCCAGGAAGCCCGTGAAAACCTCGATCTCCTCTAACAGCGTTGGCGAAAGGGTTGGGAAATATCCCCTAGCGGAGCTTCTCCAAGATGTCGTTGGTCCTCACGCCCTAGGACATCTTCGGAAGCTCCGCCTCAGAAAAATTTCCCTACAAGCCCGCGAAAGCTTCGATCTCCTGTAACAGCGTTGGCGAAAGGGTTGGGAAATCTCCCGTGGTGGAGCTTCTCGAAGATGTCGTTGGTGCTCACGCCCTAGGACATCTTCGGAAGCTCCGCCTTGAAAAAATTTCCCTGCAAGCCCGTGAAAGCTATTTAACTAGTAAAAACAAGCCAACCATCTCCATTGTTAATATCTTACATACAGTAACATTATTATACAAAAATAAATGGGAAAATGATTTCCATATTGAGATACACAAGTTATGATCGCTTCAGCCGTAACCATGGATCATCTTCATCATTTAACTTGATGCTTGGGTCTTCATCATTGTTTATTTTTTCTTCTGGGTCGTAGCCATGGAGAATCTTCATCATCCAACAGGATGCTTGGGTCAGTTTTCACTGTGAAGGGCAGAATTTCATGAAACTTATTATAATCTACTAACATGTAGGTCTTGTCATCTACTCCCACGATGTTTCTTTTCCCAGAAAGAACTATGTGGCGCTTTGGCTCATCGGATGCAGTATTCTTTTGCTGATTTCTTTTTCTCGTTTTGGTAGACATGTCCTTCACATAGAAAACCTGAGCCACATCATTGGCTAGGACGAATGGTTCATCCATGTACGCAAGATTGTTGAGATACAGTGTTGTCATACCGTACTTTTGATCTACTTGTACCCCGCCTCCTGCCAGCTTGACCCATTTGCACCGAAACAACGGGATCTTAAAAGTAGGTCCATAGTCAAGTTCCCGTATCTCCTCTATGTACCCATAATATGTGTCCTTGTGCCCATTCTCTTCTGTTGCATCAAAGCGGACACCACTGTTTTGGTTGGTTTTCTTTTTATCTTGGGCGACCATGTAAAATGTATTCCCATTTATCTCATACCCTTGGAAAGTACATATAGTCGAAGATGGTGACCTATCCAACCAGTACAGCTATTCTCCAACGATGGTGTTATTCATGAGATGTGTCTGCAACCAACTGCCGAAAGTCTTCTCGTGTTCCCCTTTAATCCAGGAGTCAGCCTTCCCCAGGTTTTTGGAGCGTGGACTATTCTTGTGTCTCTCAATATACGGAGCCACCACGATGGAATTGTGTAGAACTGTGTAGTGTGCTTGAGTGAAAGAATGCCCGTCCATACATACCATTGCTTTCCTTCCTAGCGAGCCTTTTCCAGTCAGCCTCCCCTCATATCGAGATTCAGGAACACCAATCAGCTTAAGGTCAGGAAGAAAGTCTACACAAAACTCAATGACCTCCTCTGTTCCATAGCCCTTTAAGATGCTTCCTTCTGGCCTGATGACCCACAAGTATAGGGGATCGCAACAGTCTTCGAGGGAAGTAAAACCCAAATTTATTGATTCGACACAAGGGGAGGTAAAGAATACTTATAAGCCTTAACAACTGAGTTGTCAATTCAGCTGCACTGGAAAAGCACTAGCAACAGGGGTGATGTGAAAGTAGCGAGTGGTATGAGAGCAATAGTAACGAGTAACACGCAGCGAGTAATAGTGATATGAGAGCAATGGCACCGGAAAACAGATTGACATGTAGAACGAGTATATGATGATGAAAGATGGACCGGGGTTCCCAGCTATCTACACTAGTGGTAACTCTCCAATAACAAGTGTTGGGTGAACAAATTACAGTCGGGCAATTGATAGGATTGAAATAGCATTAAGACAGAATATCAAGATCATTAATCATGTAGGCATGTTTTCCATATATAGTCATACGTGCTCGCAATGAGAAACTTGTACAACATCTTTTGTCCTACCAGCCGGTGGCAGCCGGGCCTCAAGGGAAACTACTTGGATATTAAGGTACTCCTTTTAATAGAGCACCGGAGCAAAGCATTAACACTTGGTGAAAACATGTGTCCCTCACATCACCGCCATCCCCTCCGGTTGTCCCGATTTCGTCACTTCGGGGCCATTGGTTCCGGACGAGTGACATGTGCATACAACTTGTAGATACAATCTAAGCAATAAGTATAGAGCTCAAATCTAAGATCATGCCACTCGGGCCCTAGTGACAAGCATTAAGCATAACAAGATTGCAGCAACAATAACTTCATAAACTTTGTAGATAGACAATCATAATGTAACAATCCATCGGATCCCGACAAACACAACACCGATTACATCAGATGAATCTCAATCATGTAAGGCAGCTCATGAGATCATTGTATTGAAGTACATAGGGGAGAGAATACCAACTAGCTACAGCTAGAACCCGTAGTCCATGGGGGAACTACTCACGGAGCATGGTGGAGGCGATGGCGTTGATGGAGATGGCTTCCGGGGGCACTTCCCCGTCCCGGCAGGGTGCCGGGACAGAGACTTCCGTCCCCCGAATTGGAGTTTCGCGATGGCGGCGGCGCCCCTGGAGTCTTTCTGGAGTTTCGTCAAGAGTTACGGTGTTTTTAGGTCGAAAGGGATCTTATAGGCGAAGAGGCGGCGCAGGGGGGCACCTGGGGGACCACAGGCCGGCGCGGGCCCAGGCCAGGCCACGCCGCCCTATGGTGTGGTGGCCCTCTGGCCCCTCTCCGACTCTTCTTCGGTGTTCTGGACGCTTCCGGGAAAAATAGGAGGTTTGGTCTTCGTTTCGTCGAATTCGAGAATATTGCCCGAACAGCCTTTCTGGAACCAAAAACAGCAGAAAACAGGAACTGGCACTGTGGCATCTTGTTAATAGGTTAGTTCCGGAAAATGCATGAAAACATCATAAAGTGCAAGCAAAACATGTAAGTATTGTCATAAAACAGGCATGGAACAACAGAAATTATGGATACGTTGGAGACGTATCAAGCATCCCCAAGCTTAGTTCATGCTCGTCCCGAGCAGGTAAACGATAAAAAGAATAATTTCTGTAGTGACATGCTACTTACATAACCTTGATCATACTATTACAAAGCATATGAAATGAATGAAGTGACTCAAGGCAATGGTCTATAGTTGCTAACAAATAGATAACATATAGCAAAACTTTTCATGAATAATACCTTCAAGACTAGTATCAAAAGTCTTGCACAAGAGTTAACTCATAAAGCAATAAGTTCAAAGTAAAGGCATTGAAGCAACACAAAGGAAGATGTAAGTTTCAGCGGTTGCTTTCAACTTGTAACATGCATATCTCATGGATAATTGTCAACACAAAGTAATATGATGAATGCAAATATGCAAGTATGTAAGAATCAATGCACAGTTGACACAAGTGTTTGCTTCTAAGATGGAAGGAAATAGGTAATTTGACTCAACATAAAGTAAAAGAAAGGTCCTTCAAAGAGGAAAGCATTGATTGCTATATTTGTGCTAGAGCTTTGGTTTTGAAAACATATAGAGAGCATAAAAGTAAAGTTTTGAGAGGTGTTTGTTGTTGTCAATGAATGGTAGTGGGCACTCTAACCCCCTTGCTAGACAAACCTTCAAGAGCGGCTCCCATGAATTATTTTTATTTTTGGGTGGCACTCCTTCCAACCTTTCTTTCACAAACCATGGCTAACCGAATCCTCGGGTGCCCGCCAACAATCTCATACCATGAAGAAGTGCCTTTTTAGTTTAGTTTTATTATGATGATGACACTCCCCCAACCTTTGCTTACACAAGCCATGGCTAACCGAATCCTTCGGGTGCCGTCCAACAATCACATACCATGGAGGAGTGTCTATTTTTGTTAATTAATTTGGGACTGGGAATCCCATTGCCAGCTCTTTTTGCAAAATTATTGGATAAGCGGATGAAGCCACTAGTCCATTGGTGAAAGTTGCCCAACAAGATTGAAAGATAAACACCACATACTTCCTCATGAGCTATAAAACATTGACACAAATCAGAGGTAATAAATTTTGAATTGTTTAAAGGTAGCACTCAAGCAATTTACTTTGGAATGGCAGGAAATACCACATAGTAGGTAGGTATGGTGGACACAAATGGCATAATGGTTGGCTCAAGTATTTTGGATGCATGAGAAGTATTCCCTCTCGATACAAGGCTTAGGCTAGCAAGGCTATTTGAAGCAAACACAAGTATGAACTGGTACAGCAAAACTTACATAAGAACATATTGCAAGCATTATAATACTCTACACTGTCTTCCTTGTTGCTCAAACACTTTTACTAGAAAATATCTAGACCTTAAGAGAGACCAATTATGCAATCCAATTTCAACAAGCTCTACAGTAGTTCTCCACTAATAGGCTTAGACTACATGAAAAAACTTAATAATGATCTATTTGAGAGCTCAAAACAATTGCCAAGTGTCAAATTATCCAAGACATATGAGGCATTTTTTGTTTCCAACCAAATATAAATAAGTGCAATAGCTTCCAACTTTTATCATTGAACATTAAAAGTAAAACGAAGAACACGAGTGTTCATATGAAAAAGAGGAGCGTGTCTCTCTCCCAAACAAGGATTGCTAGGATCCGATCTTATTCAAACATAAACAAAAATAAAACATACATACGCTCCAAGTAAAACACATATGATGTGACCGAATAAAAATATAGTTTCAGGGGAGGAACCTGATAAGTTGATGAAGAAGGGGATGCCTTGGGCATCCCCAAGCTTAGACGCTTGAGTCTTCTTGAAATATGCGGGGATGAGCCACGGGGGCATCCCCAAGCTTAGACTTTTCACTCTTCTCGATCATATATCATCCTCCTCTCTTGACCCTTGAAAACTTCCTTCACACCAAACTTCTCATAAACTTCATTAGAGGGGTTAGTACTCAAAAAAATTTGAATCCACCTTGGTCCTGTAGTGGCACATTGCAAGAACTCAATAAAACATTAGCTACAGCCCTCTACGTCTAGAAAACCTCGCTTGAAGTCCACAAGAGACAATGCAAAAAACAGAGACAGAATCTGCCAAAACAGAACAGCCAGTAAAGACGAATTTTAATAAAATACTTCCGTTGCTCAAATCAGAAAACTCAAAACTAACGAAAGTTGCGTACATATCTGAGGAACACGCACGTAAATTGGCTTAATTTTCTGAGTTACCTACAGAGAAAACATCCCAGATTCGTGACAGATAGAAATATGTTTCTGCGCAGAAATCCAAATCTAGTATCAACCTTCGATTAGAGGCTTCACTTGGCACAACAAAACACAAAACTAAGATAAGGAGAGGTTGCTACAGTAGTAAACAACTTCCAAGACACAAATATAAAACAAAGTACTGTAGCAAAATAACACATGGGTTATCTCCCAAGAAGTTGCTTTCTTTATAGCCATTAAGATGGGCTCAGCAGTTTTAATGACGCACTCGCAAGAAATAGTATTCGAAGCAAAAGAGAGCATCAAGAGGAAAATCCAAAACACATTTAAGTCTAACATGCTTCCTATGCAAAGGAATCTTGTACACAAATAAATTCATGAAGAACAAAGTGACAAGCATAAGAGGATAAAACAAGGATAACTTCAAAAATTTCAGCATATAGAGAGGTGTATTAGTACCATGAAAATTTCTACAACCATATTTTCCTCTCTCATAATAATTTTCAGTAGCTTCATGAACAAACTCAACAATATAGCTATCACATGCAGCATACTTTTCATGATTTCCAAACACATAATTTTTATCAAGTTCAAGAATAGTGGAATTAAAACTTTCAAACTTACTTTTATCTCCACTAATATAAAAAGAGAGAGAGAGGCAGATCCAATCAATATGGGCCCTTCACGCACAGTCATCCTACGGTCAAAATCATCCCAATGTTGAGCTCAACACGTTGAGCACATCCTCAATCCCACATCCACTTACAATACATACCCTTTCGTTAAAACAGCAACCGCTGACTTTCACCATATCCAGCAGCACTGGAGTCTCCACGAACCAACTGCCACAGCCGGCGTCGGGGACGCAAGTGCCCAGCTGCCGTTCATCCGCCGTCCACTGGTAACGCCAGCGTCGACGACGCAAGTGCCCACTCACCGTTCAACCGCCATCGACGAACCAACTGCCACAGCCGGCACCGAGGACAAGTGCCCAGCCGCCGTCCACGAACCAACAGCCACAGCCGGCGTCGGGGACGCAAGTGCCCAGCTGCCGTTCAGCCGCCGTCCACTGGTAACGCCGGCGTCGACGACGCAACTGGCCTGCCTCCGTCGACGAACCAACTTCCGCAGCTGCCGTCGTCCACAAAGCGAGTGCCCCAGCCGCCCTCTGCCGTTGAAGACGCAAGTGCCCCAGATTGCCCAGAGGCCGTCCAACAACCAAGTGCCTCAACCGCATTGGTCACCTGCAAATGTGGGTACAAAAAAATTACACTTTGATTTACTTGAGATTAGTTTCATGGTTCATGCATCTATTTACACGTCTCCATGGTTGCTGCATCTACCTACTAATCCAGAAGAAATAATTGATCTATAACTGGAACAATTTATGTGCTACTGACAAATGGGATGAGATGCAACCACATTACTATATAACATAATACAGAAGTTCTTTTCATGTCCACTTAAGTATCTCCTTTCAAATTTAAGGTTACAAGTATCATTTCTTTCGCTTTAAATCACTTGTGTTCTCAACCATTTGGTCGCTGGCAATGAAGCCCTGAAATAAATAAATGTGTGTACATGATCCGAGGTTAATATATGTGCTTTGCTGCTTCTAAAATCTGAAATTATGAGAATGGATGCAACAAACTCACGGTTAAACTATTTGTATGTTTACTGTAAGATGAATCAATAAAGCAATTGTACTGTCCTTGATTAAAAAATAATTTCAGAGATCAGCATTTCTACTGTCCGGCATCCCTTTTACATGTTCATTACTGAATTAATAATATATTGTTCCCCCCCATGATTTCATATTGGACCTCTTTAAATCGCAGATTCCTGCACATGAAGAAAATACAGCCACATGCGTCCCCGTCTGCATCAGGGAACTGTTCCCCATTTAAAGATCTAACAAACACACCTGTACAGAGCAATGCCAATACCACCAGTCTTCAGTCAGACAAGAAACTGAGCTGGTATGCCCGATTGTCTGATGAGAAGAAAGCGGAGTACCTCCAAAAACGGCGTATAGCCCGACAGCAAACTAAGGCAGCAAAACTCAGTAGTTTTAACTCCGAGCATGTATCTCAAAGTCATGATTCGCCGTTACCATCTGTTCAATGTACTCATCTGAGCACTGTAATGAACACATGTAACAATGGTACAATCATACCCTTCCGATCCTGCTATGTCTATTAATCACCTATTCCTAATTTATGGGTTCATTCCATGCCAGATGGGACTGATACGCCTGCAAGCTCACTGGGGACTGATCATCCAGCTGAACAAATTATTGTCGGACGGAAGAAACGAACTGGACAGGGATGGTATGCTAGCCTATCTGAAGATAAGAAAGAAGAGTACCGCAAGAAACAACGGCAGGACCGACTCAAGAAATCTGAAGCTCACATTGTTAATATGGATGTACCCCAATCCTCTACTATTGATCATGTTTCACCTGGTAAGATTACCTATATAGTTAATTGACGAATTATCTAATTAAAGGTTTATTTTATACATATCCTCTTATGTGCCAGTTGCATCCTATTCCCCTACAATCTCCATGAGTGATGAACATAAATCACAAAGTGGGAATGTGGAACAGAAGAAAACAGTTGGAGAAGGATGGTATGCCAGACTATCCCAACATAAGAAAGAAGAATATCTGCATAAGCTTCGGACGAGCCGTCTACAAAAGAAAACTTCAACTCTTGGTAAAATACCTCAACTTGCTACATGGATGTACCTCTGGCAATAAGAAACATTAAATTGTGTTGTATCATATTCAGCCAATGTCATGCCTTGTGTTTCTGCATCTACCATAGGTTTTATGCATGTTGGAACAACACAATCCATTGGAACAGCACAACCCGACCTCAGCCAGGTGGTGGACACGCCATGCACTGTGCCTACTACATATGATCAAAATGCTATTGATTTGCTACACAACAATCCCACTTACCAACGTCGGGCACTGGTTGGCAAAGATATATGTAACAAAGAACTAACTCCAACGGATATGCTGGAGCAAGAAAGCCTCAAGCCAACAAGTTATGTCTCAGGTCGCTCCCTTCAAATGATAGGTGTGCTCGCGGTCCTCTTCATTATTTAACTCCACTGAATATCATTTGTAATGGTTGCACTTTATTTCGAGCTGACATACATACTTATGATATGCATCTATGGTTTAAGATGCTTCTTCTCGCAAGAAACGACAGCTTATGAGGGAACAATATGCAATGATGACACCGGAACAGAAAGATGGTGTGTTGCATAGGAATCGTGCTTATAAGATGGTTAAACGACATACCCTCTCATTGCATCAGCAATCTAGCATTGCTTATGTACCTGCTGGATCCGGATACACTTCACCATCTAACCCTGCCATCCATGTAAAACCATCTACAGCACATAACCCTACAGGTATTAATATTCATGTCATTTAGTTCTTTCTGTTTAATTAGTGCGTTTGCGATCTGAGGTTTAACAATTAAATGCTATTAAATATCAGGTGACACAAACAGTGATGGTGAATCTGATCCTGCATGCATTTCTGAACCATTTCAACAACCTGGCAGGTTCGAAGGTAAAATAGCATAACAACTGTGCCCATTTTTAAAAGGCCTTCATCTCCAAATGTTACATATATCCAATACATAAAGCCAATGTATTATATTTTCTCTCATAGATAATGTGGACACCATGCAAGAGGAGGAAGAAACAATTCACGATGATGACGAGGAGTCAAGGATTTTTAGTGGTCTAGGTAACTTACACCACAAAATAAATTTATTCCCTCTGAAATTCTAATATAATTTATTGTGGCACATCTATTTTACTCCTAATTGTATTTGTGCAGGCGATGTGTTCGATTCTTACAGAGTCACAACTGATGTTCCTCAAAGTAAACAGAATGATGATCCTTATGACTTCGTGTACCACAATCTACCACAGAAGCATCATGTTTTGAAGCCAGTAAATGATTGCGTCCATTGTGGAGCAATGAGGCTCCAATATGAGGGCCCCGCGTTCTGTTGCAGAAAAGGAAAAGTCAAGATAGCTACCCCTGAAGTTCCTCGAGAGTTGCGCCGGTTGTTTACAAGTCAGGTTGATGTTGATGCTAAATACTTCAGGAAGCACATACGATATTTTAACACCCACTTCTCCTTCACAAGGCTTGGAGTCACCCTTGATAAGACGGTGAGCACAGCGGCGAGAACCGGTGTGTATACATTTGTAGCACAAGGGGCAATGTATTATAAGATGGACGATCTGGTGCCCGGTGGTCAAGGACCTAGACATCTCCAGCTCTACTTCTACGATACAGATGAAACCTTGGAGCATAGAGTGAAGCGGTCTCCAGAACCGGCGAGAACCGGTGTGTATACATTTGTAGCACAAGGGGCAATGTATTATAAGATGGACGATCTGGTGCCTGGTGGTCAAGGACCTAGACATCTCCAGCTCTACTTCTATGATACAGATGAAACCTTGGAACATAGAGTGAAGCGGTCTCCAGATCTTGATATCAATATCATACGGAAGATTCTGGAGATACTAGAGGACAACCCATATGTGCAGACCTTTAAGAGCATTGGATCCGTTCCGAACCTGGAAGAATATAGGATGTCCCTTAACACAGATATAAGACTGGACCAGCGAAGGTACAACGCCCCCACAGCTTCCCAGGTTGCAGCGATGTGGGTTGAAGGGAGTGACCCACAGAACACTTTTGATAGGCAAGTTGTCCTGTATGGCAAAGGGGACCGTCCTATATTTATTAGAGCTTACTATGGTTGCTATGATCCTTTGGCGTATCCATTATTTTTTCCGAGAGGGGAGACGGGATGGAACCGCTGGATACCATATGAGACACCACCTAAAGTCGCTCAAGAGGACAACGACGATGACATCGAGCATGAACACTTGCAAGGTCTAGCTCGGAGTTCAAATGAACATCTGGAACAAAACACGGATGAGGTAGCAGGTAATTATCCGCATGCTTTCAACTTGTTTCACATTTTATTCATTGTTTCTGGAGATCACCAATCAATCATTTCGTTATCCATGTTCTAGATGATGAAGAGGACCTCGATGATGATGCAACCGGAAGGTCCAGAAAATTTGTCAGTGTAAGGGAGTACTACTGCTTCAAGCTACAAGTCAGAAAAGGACTTTTCAACATTATATTGTTCGGTGCACGTGGGTTCCAGCAATGGGCAGTCGACATGTACATCAAGATGGAGACTATGAGACTTGATTTCTTCTCTGATCCTAAGAATCAAAAACGCATTCGTGCTGATCTATACCAGGTATCATGTTGTTCTCTGTTTCGATTTTATATTACACACGCATCGCCGCTTACACATTTAAAAATACCGTGGAAAATGATGTTTTGATTGATTTATTTTCTTAAGGGTGTTGTTGATGTCATGGATGCTGGAGAGACACGTGGTTGTCGAGTTGGTAAGAGAATCGTGCTTCCCAGGACTTTTCCAGGAGGAGATAGAGACATGCAGCGAAGGTTCCTTGATGCGATGGTGATAGTCCAACGGTACGGGAAGCCTGATTACTTTATCACAATGACTTGCAACCCGCACTGGGAGGAGATTACATCCAGACTTGAACCCGGGCAGACACCACAAGACCGTCCAGACCTTGTGGCGAGAGTATACAGGGCCAAATTGCGAAGTATGAAGGATCTCTTGATAAAAAAACAATACTTTGGTGAGGTTGTTGCATATGTCCATGTTACCGAGTTTCAAAAGAGGGGGCTGCCACACGAGCACATGCTTCTCATCATGAGCTCGGATAGCAAGCTAACAAACCCAGACGGATACGACAAGGTGATATCAGCAGAACTTCCTAACAAAGACAAGTACCCTGTATTGCATGCTCTGGTGGTCAAACATATGCTCCATGGACCATGTGGTGCTCTTAGGAAAAATTGTCCATGCATGATAGATGGTCAATGTCAGTTTCGCTATCCTCGGCAGTTTTGTGATGCCACGCAACAAGGAAAGGACTCATATCCTATCTATAGGAGGAGGCACGATGGTCATCAAGTGAAGGTCAGAAGAGCAGAGCTGGATAATAGATGGGTTGTCCCATACAATCCTGGTCTGCTTATGCGGTATAATTGTCACATCAATGTTGAAGCTTGCGCTAGCATCAAGGCAGTGAAGTATTTATTCAAGTACATCTATAAAGGACATGACCGTGCCTCATTCTCAGTCGATCCAGCGGTAGAGAATGATGGTCAAGTAATCAATGAGAGTAAACAATATAGGGATGCTAGGTTCGTGGGGCCACAGGAGTCTATCACCAGGATTTGCGGTTTCACAATGTTCGGTGTCTCTCCCTCTGTTCTCCAACTGCAACTTCATTTGGAAGATATGCAGCCTGTCACATTCAGAGATGGCGATAATCTTGATGACATCATCAACCGGCCCTCTTCTTCCAGTACCATGCTCACTGAATTTTTCAAGATGAACCTGGTGGATCCTTTTGCGAGGAACTTCTTGTACAAAGAGTTCCCAGAATTCTACCGGTGGATCAAGGGTGAGAAGAAGTGGCAAAAAATAAAATTAAAGGGGCGGGGGCAGATTGGAAGAATTGTATATGCGCATCCTGCTGAAGGTGAGAGGTACTTCCTTAGAGTGCTCATGAATCATGTGAGAGGTGCAACATCATTTGAGGATTTGAAAAGTGTAAATGGCAGGCCTTGCTTGACTTTCAGAGAATCATGTGAGCGAAGAGGTCTCATAGAGACCGACAAGTCAATTGATGATTGCGTGACCGAGGCAGCTACTTTCCAAATGCCTTATGCTCTTAGAAGGTTTTTTGCAACTATTCTGGTGTTCTGCGAGGTCACCCAAATCCGATCACTGTGGGAGAAGCACCTTGAGTCAATGTCTGAGGACTACCGTCGTAACCAGCACAACCAGGCCGCACTACAGCAGATGGTCCTTAGAGACATTAGGGATCTGGTGCATTCCATGGGAAAAGATATTAGCAGTTATGGACTCCCGGATTTGGATCTGGTGGATGATGAGTGTTCGAATGGAGATTCCAGAGAGGTACAAGAGGAGTTGTCAGTTACTTTTGACAAAGAAGACATAAACATGTTTACATCTCTTAACAAAGAGCAGCGTGCTGGTTTTGATGAAATCCTCTCTCATGTTCTCAACAAAAGGAGCCAGATTTTCTTTGTTGATGGTCCGGGTGGCACGGGGAAGACATACCTATACAAAGCACTCCTTGCGAAGGTCCGTTCCCTAGGTCAAATAGCTATTGCTACAGCTACATCTGGCATAGCGGCATCGATCATGCCTGGTGGGCGCACCGCCCATTCCAGGTTTAAAATTCCGATTAGGCTCACAGACAGCAGCACATGCAATTTCACCAAGCAGAGTGGTACCGCAAAGCTGCTCCGTAGGGCATCTTTAATAATCTGGGACGAAGTTGCCATGACGAAGCGCCAAACTGTTGAGACGCTTGATAGGTCCTTACAGGACATCATGGGATCTGATTTACCTTTTGGGGGGAAAGTCGTGGTGTTTGGAGGAGATTTTAGGCAGGTCCTTCCCGTTGTAACACGTGGGACAAGAGCTCAAATCACTGATGCTACGCTACAGAGGTCATATTTATGGGATAAGATTAGGAAGATACGCCTCACGCGCAACATGAGGGCACAAACCGATCAATGGTTCTCTGAGTACCTACTGAGAATAGGGAATGGAACAGAAGAGACAACCGGTGGTGACTACGTGCGTCTTCCGGATGACATTGTTATTCCTTTCACTCCTACCGACGAACCAGTGAACAAGCTTATTGAAGATGTGTTCCCATCGCTTCATGAGAACGCCACATCTGGACCCTACATGAGTGCACGTGCCATTCTTTCAACGAAGAATGATCATGTGGACAATCTGAATAAAAAGATGATTGACCGATTTCCTGGCCAGGCAAAGGTATATTATAGCTTTGACTCTGTCGAGGATGATGCACGCAATAACTACCCACTAGACTATCTCAACTCACTCACTCCAAATGGCCTGCCCCCCCGCATGATTTAAAACTCAAAATCAATTGTCCCGTCATTCTACTCCGGAATCTCGATCCGCACAATGGGTTGTGCAATGGAACAAGACTGATGATTAGAGCATTCCAGGATAACGCAATCGATGCCGAGATTGTCGGTGGACAACATGCTGGAAATAGAGTGTTCATACCGAGGATCCCTTTGTCGCCCTCGAAGGATATTTCACTTCCTTTCAAGTTCAAGAGGAAACAGTTCCCCGTCCGGTTGAGTTTTGCAATGACCATCAACAAAGCCCAGGGGCAAACCATTCCAACTGTTGGTATTTACCTCCCAGAGCCTGTATTCTCCCATGGCCAGCTTTATGTTGCACTTTCAAGGGGTGTGTCAAGACAGACCACTCGGATTTTGGCCAAGCCAAACATAGACATAGACCCCACCGGAAAAAGCACAAAGAACATTGTGTACAGGGATGTATTGGAGGGATAGAACAGGTTTGTTATTTCATCTTCTTATTATATACTGCTATTTCTTATTTAATCTTCTTATATACTGCTATTTCTCTTTTTCGGATCTATGAATATTCATGTTATGCAGCAGCTTCAACAGTTCTATGACTTTGTTATGACATAGGAGCTTTCCCACATGCCTGAAAGATTTGTTGAATTCTAAAGAGGTGTACTGGTGTGATTAAACTGGATTTTAATTTACATGCTACAACTAATGCATGTGTGAGTTTGAGTTCATTTCGTTTATTATATTGTTGTACATTTCAGTAGCAAATTTATTATGGTTGTGCAAAACAATATTTCTGGTTTGTTCACCTCACAAAATTTCTTTATTGGACACAGTTTTCTCTGTCTTGGGTGGTGCTGAATTACTGAACCTGCTTATGAGGAGATGGTGACCTCACTTCGTTCGTTTCGCCGAAGTTCGTATTGCCTGAACCATGGGCCGACGAGTACCTGGATTATGTCCTATCTGTAGTAAAGCACTATATGTGATCTATGCTGCACTAAAAAAGTATCTTTCCTGTTCAGTGGATGTGAGTACGCATTGTCGCTAACTTACTGTGCTACCGTCCTGGATGATGAATCCGACGTGTTGGTATTTCACTAGGAAATATCAGGTTTTGTAAATACTGCAGTGCTTGCTTATACGAGCAGCCTATCTTGTTAATGGAAGCATGTTATTTGTCTCATTGGCCTGGCTATTATCGATGTTCTTAATTTGTCTGAAGCCTACTCTCCCTTTTCTTAGTTATTTTATCTGTCACTCATATTTCGCCATGTATCAAGAATACATAGATGGACCTTCAAGAAGAAACATAATACATATTGTTGCTTAGTTTTAATTTTTAAGCATTTTTACAATTAATTCTAAATACATTTATGTGATTGTAAATTTTATGTAAGTGTGGATTGTGTGTTTTAGGCGCTCTCACACCTCTTAAGAATAAATGGCTCGATAAAATACATGACAAAGGATCACAATATATGGTTTTATGACATAGGACAAGACGTGCTTCTAAGAAAACTAGCTAAACAATATGATTTCAAATAAAATTATTTTATCACAACTTATAATATAAAAAGGGAGATGTGCACCTTTACAGCATGTGGAGTAAATGGAAAATTACCCTTGTAGCGTAGTTCACCGATTTATATTCTCTTCTGCCTCCTCTTTTATATATCCATGGTTCCTCACCTGGTTTGCCTGTTTTCTCTTCCCTCCTTGAAATGTTATGCCTGTGATATAGATTGAGTTTAGAATCTGCTGGATGAATAAAAATGGAAAAGGTACAAGAAAAGCACCCGACAGATCCCACAACCTTGAATGGCATAAGCCGAGATCCTAATTTTGACCGATGGCTTGTAAGTTGAAGATTCAATACTGTTGTAATATCCTGGGACAATAAATAAGGTTTAAATTTCATGTATATGCAAGTCAGATGATATCAAATATAGTCATTTGTTCATTAAAGCGAGAATTTAGTTACACTTGAACTTCAATAAAGCAATTTTAGACTGTTTTAGCTTGCCCAACTCACCCTCCGTACATAATCTGCCGCAATATGCTTGTGTAATTCACTTAGGGTTGTTTTAGCTTTTTGTCTTTCATCTTCAGCCAGCGAACAAGTATACAAAGACAAAAGTTCAAGTGGAATGTGTTCTTCCTTTTCTGGATGCCGTAAAAGATTGTATTGGAGATATAAAAAAAAGAAATAGAGGTGCCACTAAAACCTTGTAATTAACCCTTGCACTGTTAACTATTAATTAATGCTTTTCTTCACGCAAAAATACTACGTGCCAGATTTCAGTAACAATTTATTTTGTATACAATGTTGTATATCTCAGTGATTTCGAAGGTTATTAGTTATCTCAATAGAAAGCTAAGCAGGTGTAGACAGGTACACTCCTTATAAACTGCACAGCTTTACTTCATCTTCTCTTGAGGTACCAGTAGACACATTGTACACAATCAGAGCTCAGATTGGATCATTTTGATGTACCACTGAAACGTATTTGTATGTTTATGCTACACCATTTAGGGATTTGGTGATGATAGTTTTATATAGTTCAGATTTATGCTTCTCTTTTACCTATTTCATAAGAGATATTCGTCAGACCACTGATCAGTCATGTTTTCTACCAATCCTCTGTGCTTGAGAACACTCGCCCTACTACAAACAGAAAGTTATCAACATACAGAAGAGAGAGACAAACTGAAGATTAAACAACATGTCACTATGTTTCAGAGCTCTGTATATGGGTATGCAAGATCACAGCCACAGCCTACAAGTCAAATTCAGGCTTGACCAAATTCTGTTATATTTTGGAACACACATAAAACAAATAATCGGAGATAGACCTTGTATTACATTGTGCTGCTACTGGTTTTCCTAAAAGACCAAGTAAAGTTAGCAGATATTTTCAAATGTCACACCATTCATGATTAGTTGATTACCCTTTAGAATGATGCCTGATGCTATGTTGGGAGGATCATACAAGTTTGTGCAACTAAAGAAGAAGACATACTAAAGTACGAACTTAATAATTCTAAATTAAAACAGTTGGTGAACACAAGCAGCTGATGTTGCACTGCACAATACCGGAGAAGAGGAGGATCCCGAGATGGATGTGGTGGGAGACAGACTCGAACGCGAATGGCGGCCCGGCTGGTGCCCCCTCCTGCTGCGCGAAGTCCTGTATGGCGTTAGCTCCAGCAGCGCCTTGCCTCCTGCGGATCCCGCCTCCTACGCTCCCATCGTCGCCGCCGTGCGCTAGGTTGCCCACGAGCATGCCGAGCTCGAGCACCTCCTTGGGCACTTCGGCAGCCGGATTCGACGAGAAAGGGCGGAGAAGAGAAGGGGCATGCGATTCCTCTTGCCAACAGTGGAGACGAAGGGGGAGGGGAGGCCTGACGAGAGAGGGAGCTGGAGAGGGGTTGCCAGACCTTGGGGCGGTGGGGAGGTAGTTGAGTGGGCAGCTTGAGGAAGCAGAAAGAAGAGTGGTACAGAGTCTGGGCTTGTCGATTCTCTTTTTCTTTTGTGAGCTGGGGTATATTCACTATTCAGTTTGGGTGTGCACTCCTTGGATAGTAACGAGATAATGATGTAGCCCACACTCAAACTGCGATTTAGTCAGCGCTGCCTTGTAATTAAATGAACGTGTTACTTTAAAATAAAATCTACTTGCATATGAATTGTAGTTGCTTTCATCGAATATATAAATCAAATTTTGTATCATCGAAAACTTGTAATCATCCAGGTCATGTTTTTTATTTGTGAATGTTAATTTTTTTCTGTCATATTGATATATGAATGTTAAATTTGATGGAGTGTTTCAGGGGAGATATTTTATCCGTCACTCATATTTCGCCATGTATCAAGATACATAGATGGACCTTCAAAAAGAAACTAACCTTGTGGAGATGCGTGAGCGTTGGAGAGGCACGGAAAAAGTAGGCCGCAAGCACGACATCCTCAGTCCCTCTGCGCTTGCTGCCATTCACCGACACTTGTCCCGCGAGAGGAGAAGGCCGGCCCCGTGGAGCCCTCCAAGGCGTGCGCGTTGGCCCCTGCCGCAAATTCGATGGAGAACTCTGTCGATTTATAGCTCGGGGTCTCGCATGCCGACCTTGGCGCCGCCTGCTCTCCGCAGGATCTCCAGTGCATCCTCGAGCTCAGACTCTATGCGGCGCGAGGAAAGGGATGCAGTGGCGGGGGGAGGCAGGCCAGGGGCTGGTCGTGAGTGGTGGTGGGGGGGGGGGCAGTGAGAGGTCCTTGCCGGCGGCGGGGATGATGAGACGGGAGCTTGAGAGTTGAGAGAGAGTGAGATGGTCAGACACACGAGCGATGTGTCTTCATGTGAACACGTGTCTCACTCTCTATCATGACATTTATTCTATGTTACATTGTTATTTTAAAAAAAAAATCTTTGCGGATAGAACCATCAAATTAAGAGAAATATTCAACAGTACGAAGCATCCAACAAAAAGAAAATTAAAATAATTCTTGAGATGGACTTTGTCTTCACCCTCCAAGCCATGTCAACGGCGAGCCGCCACTGCCGCTCCTCCCTGAGCCGGCCTACCGTTGTTGGTTACGGGAAGAAAGCCGCCGAATAGGTCAAGAAGACAACATCTGTATCGGAGACAAAGAAGAAGGAATAAACATCGACGAAGCTCCATGGAGATCTGAAGATCCCCCAGCCAGAAGAAGCCCCCGAGAACCACATCACTCCCACAACCTTTTTAATGTCGCCATTGAGATGGGGTGAAGCCGGGGAGGCTTTATTGGAAAAGACGCCGCCGCCACCACCTGAGTGTCACCCCGGCGATAGGGACCGAGATCTACCCAGCATCAATGGCTCGAAGGCCACAGAATTTTGGCAGGTCGGCGGCATGAACGGGAGGAGACCGGAAACCCTAATCGTCTCCTTGATCGCCTCATCTCCAGTTCGTGTACGTGTTCTGTTCCTTGCAATGCACCACCAAAAAAGCCTTTCATAGTTTAGAGCAAAAGTTATTATTTTAGTGGACTCGAAAACGAATGATGATAAGTCAGAACTTCAAAAATGGCGAAAGCAAAATCTATCCCTCAGACTTTAACATATGACACATACAGAGCTAGGACCTATCTACTGCCTCATCGAATAAAGAGTAGGTAAAAAACATTTCATTAAAATATAAATAGTATAATAAAATAAACATTTCATTTTAAAGACGTGTATTGCACGTGCACGCTTACTAGTTAATAATATAACAAGGTAGACGATCAACCTCAAGAGATATGGGTCTCCTAAATAAAGTCAATACTTCTCCAATCCCATTTTCATTAGTAGCACAATTAATATTGTCAAGTAACATAGGACCATCATCTAGAGCTTTATCATAAACATTTGCCAAGCAAAATTCTTTAGTACCATGCATTTCGACATCGAGGCACAAACAAAGCATTATCATAAGATTTATCAAAGTAGCATGGATTATCATAAATAACGAGTAGCATAATCATTCTCACAAGTATTACTCATAGGTACTATTTCAAGAGAATCCACATGAACATAACATTCAACCTCTTCCGGTAAGCATGGAGGACAATCAAATAGTGTAAGAGATAAAGAGTTACTCTCATTAGAAGGTTGACATGGGTAGCTAATCCATTCTTCCTCCTTTTGTTCGTCGCTCTCTTCTTCTTTTTCATCCAATGAGCTTTCGGGTTCATCAATTTCCTCCTCTTTTTCATCCAATGAGCTTTCGAGTTCATCAATTTCTTCTTCCGCGGGTTCCTCGCAAATTGTGAGTGCATTCTTGTGCATTAATGTGTCTCTCTTTATAATCAAGGATATAAGGATTCCTACTGTAGCATTCTATGCAAGAATTAAGGATAGTAGAGACATAATCTTTAAGGCCCTTACAAACAACACAAGTTTCATAATTCTCAACCATGAACTCCTCTTTCTCGGAGGCTCCCATAAATAAGACAAATTGTTCTACCTCTTCGAACCCATAATAAATATAGCAATTCCGATTATAGTTCTTAATTAAAAATTCCTCACTAAAGCCACATTGAAATTTAAGATGTTTAGTATCCTGTTGAGAGCAACAGTTTATATCATGGCGTTCAAGCAAGATTTTAGCAATTGTGTTCAGTTTTTCTATCATAGCACTCATTATTTTACCAGTTCTCGATTCTCTATAACAATTATAACATTCTATAAGCTCCAAGTAGGTTGTTGGTTCTCCCATAACAGCAGTTTTTAATTTTTTGGTTTTTCAAATTTTTATGGATTTTTGGGTATATGAGACAAATAAAACAAGACAAAAAGTAACTAGGCAAAAGTAAACTAAGCAAAATAATACTAGACAGAAATAAACTAAGCACAAATAAACTAGACAAAAGTAAACTAAGCAAAACAAAATAAAATAAAATAGGGAGAGAGGTGGAGTGTACTCCCAGGTGAACTTATGAGTAGAGCTATGCCTCCCCGGCAACGGCGCCAGAAAACAGTCTTGATAACCCACAAGTATAGGTGATCGCAACGAGTCTTCGAGGGAAGTAAAACCCAAATTTATTGATTCGACACAAGGGGAGGTAAAGAATACTTATAAGCCTTAACAACTGAGTTGTCAATTCAGCTGCACCTGGAAAAGCACTAGCAACAGGGGTGATGTGAAAGTAGCGATGGTATGAGAGCAATAGTAACGATAACACGGCGGCGAGTAATAGTGATATGAGAGCAATGGCACCGGAAAACGAGTTGACATGTAGAACGAGTATATGATGATGAAAGATGGACCGGGGTTCCCAGCTATCTACACTAGTGGTAACTCTCCAATAACAAGTGTTGGGTGAACAAATTACGGTCGGGCAATTGATAGGATTGAAATAGCATTAAGACAGAATATCAAGATCATTAATCATGTAGGCATGTTTTCCATATATAGTCATACGTGCTCGCAATGAGAAACTTGTACAACATCTTTTGTCCTACCAGCCGGTGGCAGCCGGGCCTCAAGGGAAACTACTGGATATTAAGGTACTCCTTTTAATAGAGCACCGGAGCAAAGCATTAACACTTGGTGAAAACATGTGTCCCTCACATCACCGCCATCCCCTCCGGTTGTCCCGATTTCTGTCACTTCGGGGCCATTGGTTCCGGACAGTGACATGTGCATACAACTTGTAGATACAATCTAAGCAATAAGTATAGAGCTCAAATCTAAGATCATGCCACTCGGGCCCTAGTGACAAGCATTAAGCATAACAAGATTGCAGCAACAATAACTTCATAAACTTTGTAGATAGACAATCATAATGTAACAATCCATCGGATCCCGACAAACACAACACCGATTACATCAGATGAATCTCAATCATGTAAGGAAGCTCATGAGATCATTGTATTGAAGTACATAGGGGAGAGAATACCAACTAGCTACAGCTAGAACCCGTAGTCCATGGGGGAACTACTCACGGAGCATGGTGGAGGCGATGGCGTTGATGGAGATGGCTTCGGGGGCACTTCCCCGTCCCGGCAGGTGCCGGGACGGAGACTTCGTCCCCGAGTTGGAGTTTCGCGATGGCGGCGGCGCCCACGGAGTCTTTCCGGAGTTTCGTCAAGAGTTACGGTGTTTTTAGGTCGAAAGGGATCTTATAGGCGAAGAGGCGGCGCGGGGGGCACACAGGGGCGCCACACCACGGGCCGGCGCGGGCCCGGGCCGGGCCGCGCCGCCCTATGGTGTGGTGGCCCTGCGGCCCCTCTCCGACTCTTCTTCGGTGTTACGGACGCTTCGGGAAAAATAGGAGGTTTGGTCTTCGTTTCGTCGAATTCCGAGAATATTCCCCGAACAGCCTTTACGGAACCAAAAACAGCGAGAAAACGAGAACCGGCATCGTGGCATCTTGTTAATAGGTTAGTTCCGGAAAATGCATGAAAACATCATAAAGTGCAAGCAAAACATGTAAGTATTGTCATAAAACAGGCATGGAACAACAGAAATTATGGATACGTTGGAGACGTATCATGGCCTAGCATGGTTACAAACATATTTCTTTAAGACTCCCATGAACCTCTCGAAGGGGAACATATTGTGTAGAAACACAGGACCGAGAATTCTAATCTCTTTGACTAGGTGAACTAGGAGGTGCGTCATAATATTGGAGAAGGATGGCGGGAACAACAACTCGAAGCTGACCAGACATTGGACCACATCAATCTGTAACCCTGATAGACTTTCTCGATCGATTACCTTATGAGAAATTTCATTGAGGAATGCACATACCTTCACAATGGCCAGTCGAACATTTTCCGGTAGAACCCCCCTCAATGCAACCGAAAGCAATTACGTCATAAGCACTTCGCAGTCATGAGACTTTAGGTTTTGGAATTTTTTGTCTTTCATATTTACTATTCCCTTTATATTCGATGAGAAGCCAGTCGGGACATTGATACTGAAAAGGTCTTCAAAAAAGATTTCCTTCTCTTCCTTGGTAAGAACGTAGTTGGCAGGCCCTTGAAACTGCCCTGGATGCTTGCCGCCTCGTCCTTTATGATGTTCCTGGTCCTCCTGTGCTTCCGGTGTATCTTTTGACTTCCAATACAGGCCCAGGAAGCCTAGAATATTCACGCAAATATTTTTCATCAGGTGCATCATGTCGATTGCGGAGTGGACCTCATGGACTTTCCAATAGGGTAGCTCCCAAAATATAGATTTCTTCTTCCACATGGGTGCATGCTTATCAGCGCTGTTAGGAACAGGTTGGTAATCGGAGGAGTCACATACCGGAGAGCAAATGTGCCAAATTTCAGACAGAAATCTGGGATGAGCAAAGAGATCGAGAAATCTTGAGCTCTTGAGCATAAACGCGAGTGAGAGAAAACTGGTGCGAGTTTTTTCGGGAGAGAGAGTAGAATGGGAGGAAGAGATGAAGTGGTGGGGCAAGGAGGGCCCCACACAACAGGGTGGCGCGCCCCCCTTGCTGGCCGCGCCGGCCTGTGGGGTGCCAGGGTGCCCCACTGGTCATCCCCAGGTGCTCCCAGGTGCCTCTTCGAAATATAAGACCAACGGTATAATTTTTGTGAATTTTTGAAAACTTCAAAAAATGCACATTTCTGGGTATCAAATTTATTATTACTGAGCAGAAAAAGATTTTGAAATCTCTATATAACTAAAGAACTTTGCAAAACAAAAATGCTATAGCAAGTAAAACAAGTGGAGGAAGAAAGAGATGTTGTTTAGCTCTTCTATGCATATAAAATGAATTTGTTAACAAGGTTGATCAAGTCTTGCCACCAAATAAATTTTACATAGCATAAGAAGAAATAAACCTCAAATCAATCATGTTACCTTATATTGTATTGATATGGATCCAATCACAAGAGTTTGATATTCTTCTTTAGGCTCATATATTGGACAATCAATAGTTCCCACTTTGATAGTTATCACATTACAAATTGTATTAACTCCACATGCTTTCTCAATCCTCTTGGGAAAATAAACGGTATGCTCCTTGTCATCGACATTGAAAGTAACTTTTCCTTTATTGCAATCAATAACATCCCCTGCGGTGTTAAGAAAAGGTCTCCCAAGAATAATAGACATATTATCATCTTCGAGGCATTTCCAACACAACAAAATCAGTTAATATCAAGCGATTATTAGTAACTTGAACAGGAACATCCTCACATATACCAACAGGAATAGCAGTAGATTTATCAGCCATTTGCAAAGATATATCAGTCGGTATCAACTTATCGAAATAAAGTCTCTTATAAAGATAGAAAGGCATAACACTAACACCCGCTCCCAAATCACATAGAGCAGTTCTAACATAATTATTCTTAATAGAACAAGGAATAGTCGGTATACCAGGTCGCCAAGCTTCTTTGGAACTTTGCCATTGAAAGAGTAATTAGCAAGCATAGTGGAAATCTCCTCATTAGGAATTTTCCTTTTGTTAGACACAATATCTTTCATATACTTTGAATAAGGAGGCAATTTAATAGCATCAGTCAAAGGTATTTGCAGGAATAAAGGTTTCATCCAATCACAGAATTTGTTATAGTGTTTTTCTTCCTTTGATTTTAGTTTCTTAGCAGGAAAAGGCATTTGCTTGTGAACCCAAGGTTCCCTTTCATTACTATGTTTCTTAGCAATAAAATCTTCTTTAGTATACTTTTTATTTTTAGCAGGCTTTTCAGGTTCTTCTTCAACCTCTTCTTTATCAGAAGCATCATTCTTATCATTATCTTTATCATGTTCATTACCACTTTCATTTTCAGCATCGAAATAGAAATACTATTAGGATCATTAGCGAGGCTCGGAGGATTCTACAACGGTTTTATGTTTCTTTTTCTTTTTCTTAGATGGAGCACTAGTTTCGGTTCGTTGAGAATCTTGTTCAACTCTTTTGGGATGCCCTTCAGGATATAGAGGATCCTGGGTAGAAACACCGCCTCTAGTTGTTACTTCATAAGCATGCTTTTCTTTAGAATTATCTTTTAACAAGTCATTTTGCACTTTAGTGAGTTGATCAATTTGAGTTTGAATCATATGAAAATGTTTAACAAGCATCTTAACATCATTGGAGGTTCTCTCCACAATACCATGCAATTCACTAATAGCTCGAGAATTTTCCATTAAATGATTCTCTACTCTCATATTGAAATTACTTTGCTTAACAATATAATTATCAAACTCTTCTAAGCATTGAGCAGGAGGTTTTGAATACAGAATATCTTCCCTAGTAAAGCGTTCAAGAGAGTATACCTCAATCATGGATGAAGGGGGAGTGATCTTACATAAATCTTCTATGGGAGGTTAATTCTTCACATCTTCGGATTTAATACCCTTCTCTTTAAGAGATTTCTTGGCTTCCCTCATATCTTCATCATTTAATTTAATCATACCCCTCTTATTCAATATTGGGGTCGGGGTTGGTTCAGGTGTAGACCAATCATCATGATTCCGGCCTATTCTAGCCAATAATTCTTCGGCGTCGTACGGAGTTCTTTTCTGAAAACACAACCAGCACAACTATCCGGGTATGCCCTAGACTCAATGGTTAGTCCACTATAAAATATATCAAGTAAATCATGCTTTTCCAAATCATGTTCAGGCCGAGCTCTAATAAGAGAGCAAAATCTCGCCCAAGCCTCGGGCAATTTCTCTCCATCTTCCCGATCAAAATTATAAATTCTCTCGCAAAGCAATATGTTGAGCACTAGCGAGGAAAGTATTTCCGGAAGAAAACATCAAGCAATTCTTTTGGACTATTAATAGAATCAGGTGGCAAACTATTATACCAAGTTTTAGCATCATCCTTTAATGAGAAAGGGAAGATTTTAGCAACGAAATAAGTATGCTTCTTAACATCATCAGAAAACAAGCTACTCGGAGTAGATAGCTCAATCACGTGTTCTACAACACTTTCTTTTCAGTACCGCAAAAAGGTGTTTTCTCAACAATAGATATATGAGACAAATCAAGAGAAAAATCATAATCCTTATCCTTAATGTTTATAGGAGATGTGGCAAATTTAGGATCGGGAGACGAGTTTATATCTAACGGTATGTTGTGCAAGCAACTTTTTAATTTTTCTTGCATCGGTAGTAGCATTGCATTTATCAATAAAATCATCATCAAGTTCTACATAATCTTCATCAAGATCATCACTAGAGTATTCAACGGACTCGGGTGAATTAACGAGTGTAGCAGCATTTTCATTAGGAGTTTCGAGTACTTTCAATTTGTCTAGACCTAGCAATTGTAGCATCTAGAAAAGATCCCAATGAACCATCATTATCAAGCACAGCAGAAGCATCATCAAAATTATGAGAGGAATTTTCAGATCTAGCAGAAGTACCAGCATGTGAAGCTTGTGGTGGTGAAACAAGTTTATCTATCACAGATGGTGAATCAAGAGCAGCAGAGGTACTCAGAGTTGTACCTTTTCTTGTAGTGGATGGTAATATGGCGACTTTAGGATCGCGAGGTTTACCCATGATGGAGAATGTGCAGCGAACAATATCAATCCAGTGAACTTGCAAATAAAGCTATGCTCCCCGGCAACGGCGCCAGAAAATAGTCTTGATAACCCACAAGTATAGGGGATCGCAACAGCCTTCGAGGGAAGTAAAACCCAAATTTATTGATTCGACACAAGGGGAGACAAAGAACACTTGTAAGCCTTAACAGCGGAGTTGTCAATTCAGCTGCACCTGGAAACACACTTGCTCGCAAGAGTTTATCAGTAGTAACAGTTTTATAGCAGTAGCAGTAGTGAAATAACAGCAGCAGAGTAACAAAGACAGCAGTAGTGATTATAATAAACATCAGGATTAAAATACTGTAGGCACAGGGATGGATAAACGGGCGTTGCATGGATGAGAGAAACTCATGTAACAATCAAGGCATGGCATTTGCAGATAATAATAAAACGGTATACAAGTACTAATCAATCAATAGGCATGTGTTCCATATTTAGTCGTACGTGCTCGCAATGAGAAACTTGCACAACATCTTTTGTCCTACCAGCCGGTGGCAGCCGGGCCTCTAGGGAATCTCTCGGAAATTAAGGTACTCCTTTTAATAGAGCACCGGAGCAAAGCATTAACACTCCGTGAACACATGTGATCCTCACATCACTGCCCTCCCCTCCGGTTGTCCCAATTTCTGTCACTTTGGGGCCTCGGGTTCCGGACAACAATACGTGTATACAACTTGCAGGTAAGATCATAAAGCAATGAATATCATCATGAATCGATAACATGTTCAGCTCTGAGATCATGGCACTCGGGCCCTAGTGACAAGCATTAAGCATAACAAGTTGCAACAATATCATAAAAGTACCAATTACGGACACTAGGCACTATGCCCTAACAATCTTATGCTATTACATGACCAATCTCATCCAATCCCTACCATCCCCTTCAGCCTACAGCGGGGGAATTACTCACACATGGATGGGGGAAACATGGCTGGTCGATGGAGAGGCGTCGGTGGTGATGATGGCGATGATCTCCTCCAATTCCCCGTCCCGGCGGAGTGCCAGAACGGAGTTTCTGGTCCCGAGACGGAGTTTCGCGACGGTGGCGGCGTACTGGATGGTTTCTAGCGACTTCGACTTCCCTCTCGCGTTTTTAGATCGAAACCCTTAAGTAGTCCAGAGAGGGGCGTCAGAGGCCAGCCGAGGCGGCCACACAGTAGGGCGGCGCGCCCCCCTCCTGGGCCGCGCCGGCCTGGTGTGTGGGGGCCTCGGGCCTCCACCTGGCTTGCCCTTCTGGCTCCGTAATTCTTCTGGAAAAATAAGACCTTCGACATAAATTCCTGGGATTTTCCTGAAAGTTGGATTTCTGCACAAAAACGAGACACCAGAGCAATTCTGCTGAAAACAGCGTTAGTCCGTGTTAGTTGTATCCAAAATACACAAATTAGAGGCAAAACAATAGCAAAAGTGTTCGGGAAAGTAGATACGTTTTGGACGTATCAGTTGGCTGCCAGGACCCTTTCCAAAAATTACTTTTAAAACCTTGACCATACCAAATACTTCAGCACCAGTACGGGTGACAGGCTTTGACCAGGTTTTTGCCTTGCCATCGAAATGCTTGCCTTTTTTCCTTAAGGGGTGCTTTTGTGGAACAAAACGACGATTGTAGGGGTACACATTCTTCCTATATTTTTCTAGATATATACTTTCTGTCTGATCCAAACAGTACGTGCATGCAGTGTATCCCTTGTTTGACTGTCCTGAAATGTTACTAAGAGCAGGCCAATCATTTATGGTTATGAAAAGCAACGCTCGTAGGTCAAATTCTTCTTGTTTGTGCTCATCCCACACACACGTACACATGGTTTGGCCCACAACTGTAAAAGTTCATCAACTAATGGCCTTAGGAACGTTCCTTCGGACCTTGGATGAGCACTCACATCATAATGAGCTTCCGTTTCATGCACAACCAAGGAGGAAAGTTATAGATACATAGAGTCACGGGCCAGGCGCTGTGATTGCAGCTCTGCTCCCCAAAAGGATCATGCCATCTATACTTAGACCAACCCATAAGTTACTTGCGTTATCTGCAAAGTCCGGGAACTCTCTCTCGATTTTTCTCCAGTGCCGACTGTCGAGGGTACTCCTCGCCAATGCCCTCCGATAGGGGCTTAGGGTTGATGGAATCCTGCAAGCTGACACGAGACATCGGTTCACAGACAAGCGGGGAGAGCGATTTACCCAGGTTCGGGGCCCTCGATGAGGTAAAACCCTTACGTCCTGCCTGTCTCGTTCTTGATTATGATGATAATGGATTACAATGGGGTGCCGAATAGTTCGGCTGAGATCTCGTC
>NC_061510.1:51534052-51557260 GCF_022539505.1 Lolium rigidum | reverse complement strand
ATAGGAGGCTAGGTCTCAAGAGGTCTCACCGAGTACGACTAGGTTTACGAGTAATTTTAGATCCGATCTTTCCTTGTTCGATCGCTTCCTTGTCTTGCCCGTCAAGGAACCTTCACAGTGCGCCAGTCCTAGTGGCCCATCTCGCCTTCATGTGTCTTCATGGGCCTCTAATTAGTCAATACAGGATAGGGTAATGTGGATTACCCGAAGGGTAGTGCCCACGTCACCGACCATCAGCGGGGTGCCTCAACTTCTCGTCTTTCTTACGGTCTTCCATGTGCCATCGCAACAACTTGGCATCCTCTTTTTTTCTTAACAGACGTTTCAACCGTGGTATTATACGAGCATACCACATCACCTTCGCAGGAGCCCTCTTTCTGCGTGGCTCGTCCTTAATATCACCAGGGTCATCTTTTCTGATCTTATACTGCAATGCAGTGCATACCGGGCATTCATCCATATTCTCGTACTCCTCACTGCGGTAGAGGATGCAGTCATTAGAGCATGCATGTATCTTCTGCACGTCTAATCCTAGAGGGCAGATAAGTTTCTTTGCTTCGTACGTCTTTGGCGGGCAACTCGTTCTTTCTTGGAAGCATCTTCTTCATTATTAGCAGAATTTTTTTCAAATACCGAGTCAGCCACACCGCTCTCTGCCTTCCACTTCAGCAATTCGAGTGTGGTACCAAGCTTCTTCTGGCCATCTTCACAAGTTGGGTACAACAATTTGTTGTGGTCCTGTAACATCTGCTCGAACTGCAACCGCTCCTTTTCTAAATCGCAGCCTCGCTGTGCATCAGAAATGACCCGACCAAGATCATCAGCGGCTCATCGGTTTCCTGTTCTTCACCCTGACCTTCTTCTTCATTGTCTTCCATTGTCATATCAACGTACTCAGGGAACATAGATCGGTAGTTATCATCGTTCTCTTCTTCATCACCGTCTTCCATCATAACCCTTCTTTCTCCGTGCTTCGTTCAAACATTATAGCCAGACATAAAACTGGAATGAAGCAGGTGGCTCTGAATGACTCTTATGCTTTGTTTGGATGCAGTGAATTGGATCTGGAATTTAATTAGACTGGGAATTCCAAATCCAAGATGGAAATGAAATGGCTTCCAATTCAAATTCTGTCGTTTTGGTGTGTTTAAAATTTGTTGTTGAAATCAAAGGGTGTATCCAATTCAAATTCTTGTTTGGATGGACAACACATGGAATTTGATTTTTTTTTTTTGAATTTGGACACTGTAATTTGATGTATATGTAATAAAATAGCATGTGTATATTACAATGTATATATTATTTCGCACACATATTAAAATAGTAAAATAAATGGAATAGTGTGGTCATTAGCCGGTGCTTTTAGGGTCAAACGAGGGTGTACTTGTAGCTGGGATCTTTTGACCAGATAAACATTACGTAGCTCTGCCACTGAGACCAGACCTACATGGGAAGAAGCCATGAAAACTACACGGCCTAAAGCTTTTTTCCTGTAACTCCATGATCGACCCGGCCTGAAATTGGCCGGAAACCATGGCCGCAATTCCCCTACCGTGGCCACTACCCCAGTCGCCGCCATTTCATCTCTAGCTGCCCTCCGCAGCTCTATCTTCGAACTAGGGTTTCGGACGAAATCATGTAGGGCTGGACGAGGGAGAGGAAGAGGACAGGCGGAATTGGAAGAGAAACGTCGGCCAGGGAGAGGACGAGGGAGACGAGGGCGGGGAAGCTTACCGCCGCCGGAAAGACGTCGCCACGTTCCAAGGAGTAGAGCGTAGCGCTTCACGTCTCGGGCGACTGCGTGTGCGAAGGGGTACGAGCGGAGGCAGCGATTCCACGCCAATACGGAGGGTCAAGCCTCCGAATTGTTCCCTGGAGAAAAACGTTCGGCCGGAGTGGGCTGGAATTCGCTTATGTTTCCGTAGCACAAATTAAACACACATCCAAAGCGTATAATTAGGGGTCCTAATTCCAATTCCCAAATTCTGGACCCAATTCGCTGCATCCAAACACTACATTAAGGAAGTGTGATCCTTCTCTTTCCGACAATCAACACATGGACAATACATAAAGCCATCACCATGCTTGTTCGCCTCGGTCGCACCGCGAAAAGAATGCACGCCTTTTCTGCAAACGGGTGTGCGTCGGTCACCGTACATCCATGGATGGCTCAACTGCATCATACAACTGTATATCAAACACAATCACGATCCTAAAATTAGTACCGCATGGTCTAAACGAGAAAATAGTTGTTAACCTTGTAGGACAAGTGGAAATTAAGAGGAGGAAACTTAAGTGTGGCTCGGGCACCTCATATCATGCTTGTCTTCTGTGAACTCGAGTGGCGTCGCTCTAACACACATTTCAACAAACACCTCTAGTGCATACTAGTAAAAAAAAAGACTAGCACAAAGCCGCACTCCTCCCACCAGGAAAAAAAACAAGAATGGGGAGGGGGCTGCCATATAATTAGGGATACAAACTGGGACTAAAGGGGGAGCACCTGGCCGCAGCAGGCCGCAGAACCCTTTAATCCCGGTTTGTATCTCAAACAGGAACACATGTGTCCTAACGAACTAGGATCAATGGGTGATGTACGCTTGGGTGTTTTCGGGGCGACGTGGTCAGGCCTTTAGTCCTGGCCCGTGACACGGCCGGGAAAAATGAGGCCTGATGAAAGGCCCGTTTTCTAGTAGTGGACGCAAATCATTTAGCACCGGTTCACGGCAGAACCGTTTCTAAAGGTCTCGCACGAACCGGTGCTAAAGCTCTGGTCGCTTGAACCGGTGCTAATGCACCCTTTAATCTGGATTTGTAGCACAACCGGTGCTAAAACTCTAGGCAGCTCCAAACATAAGACCTGTTTTCTACTAGTGATTGTGGGGAGATGGACGAAGATGACAGTACGGTCGACCGCTATTATCGGCTATTTGGTCTGGTCTGGTTTTTTTGTGGCCGCCTGGCGAGCTGTAAACCTGAGCGTTGACGTTGATGATGAAGTCTGAATGAAGCCGTGTATCTTAGTATCCGTGACACATGACACATATAAGAAAGTAAACTTGCCAGGAACCCACTTTGAACTGAGTTGCGGACTAGTATCATGGGCAAATTATATCAGGGGCAAATTGACCCAACTTGTTGTACACTAGCCAGCTCGTCGTTGAGTATCTGTGAGCAGGGTGCACGTTTCTGTTTACAACGCGTAGCTGCGTACGTTACACCTACGGGAGTAGGAGAAGAGGAGACCAGAATGGCAAAACTCTAAACCACAAGCTAGTCAATGGCGTCTTCATTTTTCCTGCGTTTGTTTAAGACCGGTCTGTGAATGATAATTAACTCTTGTGAACTCTAATGAGAGAAAATTCTACACATGATTATGGGCGCCCCTGTGCGTGACACGTACGCCCTATGAACTGGAACACTAACTGAACCTTCATCTGAATCTGCTGAATCTGCAGAGGCTGCATATATAGTAGTACTTGCGTGAGAAGCAGATTTCATCCAACTTGCTTTCCTTTCGCTGGTCCGCCAACGCTAGCTCAAGTTTGCCACGCGGCAAATCAAAGTTTAGTGTAATAACTACACTGCCGCGTGTTGAATATAATTCCAAGGTTAGCCAGAGTTTTGACACAGTAAGAGCAAGTACAATAGAGTCCAGTTAGCTGACTATAAGACATTAAATAATATATTTTAGATGAGTTGGAGGAGAGAGAGAAGAGGAGAGAGAAGGGAGGTGGGCTACTATGCAATAGCCAGCTCTTGCACGTGCTCCTAGGCACCTTGTGAGAGTGAAAGATGGGCCATATATTAGTAAAGTACTACATTCTTATAGTCAACTATTGTACATAGCTATATGATGACTATAAATGATATAACATCTTGTTATAGCCAACAGTTTGCTATACTATTGGAATTGCTATAAGCATAGTCACCCGCACGCAAGGTCTCCTCCATGAGCGACGACGACGATGTGTAACGGCCACACCACGCACGCATATGCTCCACATGGCAAGCATGCAAGTTTCTTGCTCTATTTTCCTTCCTTTTCCAACTTCCTCCCACCCATATGGCACGGCGCATGCATGCATATACGTGACACAGCTTTAGTTTGCACAACGTCATAGAGGGTCAAAGTTTGATATGAAGATCCACTGGGTCTTGAAACGTTGGCACTAGTACTATGCTCACAAGCTAGATCTAGTCGGCTCCTTAAGAGGGGATGAGATGATCATTTTGATTCCCGGGAGTTTCGCTCAAAGACACTTCCATCAATTGCCCTTAGAACTTTTCAAAGATGAGCATTTTATAATTTGCCACACTTTTGTTGACACCTTTATTATTTGCTACATTACCACCACATGTTATTATCACTAGCATGTGGTGGTCACATGGCAAATAATAGAGGATCAAAGAAAAGTCCTCATTGTCCACCTTGCGGACCAAACATCAATAAATCCACTGTGTCTAGAAATCGTAACGACTATGCTGCAAATTAATGTGATTATTGTTTTCCATTTTAAAAGGTGGTATTTAGATTTAGGTTTAGTAAACCAATGATTAATCCTGCACTAGTCAAGAAGAGCATTGCTCCATTATACTCCCTTTTCCCAGGTGTATAGGTCTTGCGCGTATCCCTTGTAAGTTTTATAGAACGAGATCGAGCCCCCTCATCCACCCTTTCTAATCTCAAGTGAGCGGCATGTGTTATTTCCACGGTTAAAATAGTTATACACCTCTAGTAATTCAAAAGAGCTCTGACAAGCACATGTCTACCCTAAATAAAACGGACAGCACAAAGGATAATGAAAATGAAAAATTTGCACATGTACGGCTCACATAGAAAGTTTCATGACAAAAAGGACATTTTTGGACATGCATAAAAACGATTATGACTTGAGAAATATCGATTTTTATTTTAGTTTTTGCCTTTTCGTCTAGGGCATAACATATGCATGAAATTTTGTGGACATGTAAATGACAAAACATCAACAATGGAAAAAAGTAGAATTTTCAAAAAAATTACGAATTTAGCGTTCATTCGAGGGAATGTGGTACCAAGAAAAAGAAATGCCGCACTTACTCACCCCTCGATGGCCCGGCGTGGTCTCTCCGTGTGTGCTACAATTCCCAAGATTCTCACCATACTTTTAAACTTCAGTGACTAAAGCGGACATGCATGCTACAATTTTCCATGTTTGTCACCACAATATCACACTTTGTAAGAGCTAGCACAATAACAAAGCCGGCACCTGGCTACAAGTACATGACAGATCAACTAAAGCCTTCATAGAAAATAAATTTGGTAGTACCATAGGTTGGCTACTACGGCTATATTGAATAGTTTTTTTTTGCCAATCCTATATTGAAAAACTGTTTGCATGCTTGTAGTTGGGCCAGGTAGAAAAGCATTTGGTGAGCGGTAATTTCTTATTTTCTGTGCTACAGCCGGGAGCTTACTCTGCCGCCCGTTTTATTTTCTCTCTTCATTTCTTTTTCTTCCGGCTAAGAGTTTGGTGACATGGACATGCTTATAGCCCGCTGAGTAGAACTTATTATACTTGCTCAAAGTTTTGTGACTAAAGTGGGCGTACCTGCCAATTTCATAGATAGCTAGCATAGCCATAACTGGTGCTTTCTCAAGTTTTTATTCCAAGCAATTTGCTCTTCACGTATTTTAATCAAGATACAATTAAACACCTGAAGATCACATGCACAAACGGTGTTTCACATGAACCAACAACCCCCCAGTTAATCCGATTGACACTTGTCTCATAAAGCGAAATATTCTTCAAGGGAGCGACGTTCCGTCGAGGCGCTGTGGTGACTTCGCAATCTCAAGACCCGGATCAGTTCTTCAACGGTCTCGGAGGTCTCAGGCTGGTGTGCGTGTATGCGTTCATAGGGGTGAGTGTGTGCGCGTATGTATGAGCGTCTTTGATTGTACTGTGTTTCGCAAAAAAAAGTACAACTTTTTTTTGTTGTCAATACATTTCATTTTAATGCAGCTCACATAGAGAACCACCTACACGAGTTGCTTTAATTAATATAATATACTCATATATGAGACCAACTCATGTTATGAGCACGAAAAGAATTCTTGTCTTACACACCAAAGAATTCTCGAACAGGCGATGATAGGTAGCTGGCCGCCGAATCAGTTACCCTGACGCAGCCAATTAACGGTCGTAGTATTGTACAGTAACAAGCTCTTAAACATCCACGTACGTACACATGGAAAAGCAGTAGCAATATATTTCTGTCTTGTTGGCTGAATCAAATTCTTCAGTTAAGGTTCAGCCCGGAGTTGACGCTGAGCCACGGCGCGCCACCGTCTCCCACAGCCACAGGCTTGGCCGTCTCCTTTGCCGCTCGAGCCGGTGCCACCGGGTACGGGTCTGCCGCGGCGATCCTGCTCTTCCTCTTCTCGAGGAACCTCTGGAGCGAGGCCTTCCTGGGCATGTCTGAACAAACGCACAGGTTCTCGATCGTCAGCTGGTTGATGGTTATACTATGACGGAACAAGAGTATGGGTTCATCAGTGCAGGTATACCTTCCAGCAAATGCTGCGCCGGCATGCTCGGGCAGACGAGCTCATCGTCGGAGGCGGCCGGCGCGGCGAAGGAGCCGGCGAGCTGCATCAGTTGGTCGGCCTTGTCAGCGGGGAAATTGTCGAGCACGAAGGTCCTCCCTTCGTAGAAGATGGTCAGCTGCGCTCTCTCGGGCTCCAAGATCCTACTGCAATTAACAAGAAGAATAAGAAGAAGCTCACAACGCCAGCGTGAAAACGAACAAATTCTCAAAAACTCCCGACAGGCCGACATCCGTGGTTTGAAGACAACGAAAGACAGGGCAAAGCCATCCGTTTCCCAACACGCATGTCAAGGACGGATGGAGTGCGTACCTTTGGTGCGAGTTGTCCATGAGCGTGCCGGGCCGCTGGGGGAAGAGCAGGAGCTCCATGGTGTTCTTGATCCTCTCCTCCGGCGTCACATGCGCCGCCTCGACACGGTCGGCGCCCGGCATGAGGCCCATGGTCGCCATGGCCGCTCCCCTGCCGCTCCCCTGCCCCATCATGTACTGGTACTGGCGCAGCAGGCCGCACGCCGCGGCGAACCTGTTGCCCCCGCCGGTGCCCTTAACCCTCATTTGCTGCTCAGCCGCCATGCTAATGAATTTCCCGGGAACGAAGCGAGATGAGACGAGGTTCTATGTGTTTGATTGCTTGTCCGTCGGGCAGGGGAGATGAGGTCGCAGATTAAGAAGTCTCAGCCCTGTGTTCTTATGGCAATACAGCTGGAGCAGTAGAGAATAGGCCTAATTTCTGTTTCCTGGGAAGGGAAAGAGCACGTGAAATGAGCGCGGCGCGGCGACGTGGGGCGGGGCGGGGGCGACCATCGGAGAAGAGACCGGTAGCTGCTACACCTGTCTCCCTGCCAGCACAGCACGTCTCTAATTACGTAACTTCGCGCTGTAGTTTTTCCTCGCGCTGTAGTTTCTCCGCTCCTCTGGATTCATCCTTGAAGCTGAAGCGTGCATGCGTCATGCGCGTGCTTTTTGGTAGTGGTGAAGGTTATCTCTAGAGCAACTCTAGCAGACCCTTAAAATAGAAACAGTAATAGTGTGTTCAATGTGCATCTTATATCAACATTAAGGTTTCGAAATTAGTCGCGCAGAGCAGACACCATATAGGAACCTTTAAAATTTGAGAATTCGCGAGAGACAGATGACGTCAGGGATTTGCTTACCGGTTGGAATACCGCGGTTACCGGTCGGTAACCGGAATTCTTAGCCCCCTCCGATAAATGAATTTATCGACCAAAAAATCTCGGTCTATTCAAATTTGATGAATTTAGGCTGATTGGTTAGCCAACTTAAATCGTACGTGTTTTCTCTCCATTATAACTCTATGCCCCAACTCATTGTCCGAATCTTTCACTTTCTTCTCCTCAAAACCTTATTTTTAAAAATATTTTGACATTTTTCAGGTTGAAATTTAAATTTTGTTTGAGAATTTCATCCGGTATTTGACCGGTTATCTCCGGTAACCGTGGTTACCGGAAATCTCAGCCTCCTCTAAATTTTTTTTCAAACCGGTATCCAAAACCGATGACGTTCACATAGCAAAATTAAATTCAGTTCGTACAAATTTTTACATAGCAAAATTTGTGTACCGGCGTGAGCCGCGAATACGGGAAGTGCCAAACCGCCTCTTCCTCTCCTCGTCATCGTCGTGGGCGAAGGGGTTGTGCAGCCGTGTGAGGCAGCCCCGCAATAGAACTAGTCACTCACGTGTCCGATTGAGCAACGCCCCGACCACATGGCGTAGCTCGATCCGGTGCCAGATTTGTCGGTTGCGCGCGTGCGGATGTGATTGTCGATGGCCGATTGGAGCTGGAAATTGCGGTGAGGGGGGGAGGAGGGTGCGCCTGCTGGAGCAACGGATTTGAGCGTCCACCCGTTAAAACGGTGGATTTATCGTCCGCCGGGTGGGCTAACGGTGCCCTATAAAATATTTATGGTTTGGACCTCCTATACGGAGTTTGATATGGCATCAAAGAAACACCTAAAACCAATTAGGCCGATATAAGGGGTCCGCTAGAGTTGCTCTTAGCAGATATGACATTTTGACCCGACCTGAAAAAACAAACCAGCGCATGCACCGTTTTTGTCTAAAAATACGCATGATCAGATGTCGCATACTAGTATGGCCTAACTCCAAAAGAATGTAAATAGTTTGTGATAAACCCTGGATCCACGGTCGACCCTGTATATCTACGGCTTTCAAGGGTGGAAATACGTTTACCTAGATCTATTGCTGACCAAAATGTGGATAGTAAAGGAGTGCCCCCTCCCCAGCGGTGGCGCGTGCGGAGGCTAGAGGGCGCAGCTAGTGCACTCTATTAATGTTTAGGCTGGAACTATACCCTCGTCCGGTATCGCTTGCGTGTTTATATAGCATAGGAAAAGCTCCTGGTGTGGCACGTACAATACATAATGGATCGGTGTACTATACTGTATACCAACACGTTACAAACTCTAACAGCCCCCTTAATCTAAACCTTGGAAAGGTTAAGATTACGCTTAAACTCATCTAACTTCTTAACTGGAAGTGCCTTTATAAAGCCATCTGCAACTTGATCCTAGCTAGAAATAAAACGAATGGCTGGCTCCCTTTGCAACTCTTTCTCTAACAAAAAGTGAAAGTCAATTTCTATGTGCTTGGTACGAGCATGAAATACTGGATTAACAGACAAATAGGTAGCACCTAAATTGTCACACCAAAGACTTGGTTTTTTCTTCAATTTTACTCCAAGTTCTACAAGAAGAGCTTCTACCCAAATCAACTCAGTTGTAGCATTGGCAAGAGATTTATATTCAGCCTCAGTACTAGACCGAGACACTGTATCTTGTTTTCTGGCACTACAGGAGACCAAGTTAGGTCCAACAAATATAGAAAAACCACCTGTGGAGCGTCGATCATCAAGGCAACCTGCCCAATCAGCATCTGAAAAAGCAGTAAGAAGTGTGGATGAGGATGTTGTAAAAGTAATTCCAAGTTTCAACGTATCCTTCACATATCTAATAATTATTTTCACAGCTGACCAATGTTCTGTAGTTGGAGCATGAAGATACTGGCATACTTTGTTGATAGAAAAGGACAAATTTGGCAGTGTCAAAGTCAGATACTGTAAAGCTCCAACTATGCTCCTGTACTGAGATGAATCTTCAGAGCCAAGAGGTGTACCATTTCTAATAGATAATTGCTCAGATGATGACAAGGGTGTAGGGGCCGGTTTACATGTAAGCATGCCAACTTTAGTAAGAATGTCTGTAGCATATTTTTCGTGTGTTAACAACAAACCATTGTATGTCCTCTTAACCTCAATGCCAAGAAAATAGCGTAAATTACCTAAATCTTTAATAGCAAAATTCTCATTGAGACTCCAAAGAAGAACAGAAATAGCATCATCAGAGGAGCTTGTAACCATGACATCATCAACATAAATTAGCACAAATATGGTGATACCTGACTTGGTGCAGAAAAATATGAGGTGTCAGCTCTTGATGGTGTAAAACCAAGATTGCACGGTTTAGAACTCAACCTGGAATACTAGGCACGAGAAGCTTGTTTCAACCCATATAAGGCTTTGTCAAGTTTGCAAATGTAATGCGGAGCGCGAGGATCTTCAAAACCCGGAGGTTGTTTCATGTAGACCTCCTCTTCAAGAACACCATGAAGAAATGCGTTCTTGACATCTAGCTGCATTAGACTCCATCCTCGGGCAACAGAAATGGCCAAAACAGTTCTAATGGTAGCAATTTTAACCATTGGGCTGAAAGTGTCCTCGTAATCAATGTCATACCTTTGCTTAAATCCTTTTGCTACTAATCTTACGTTATATCTATCAACTATCCCATCTGCTCTCCTTTTGATGCGATAGACCCAATTGCAGTCAATCAAATTTCTCTTGGAGCTTGGAGGAACAAGATGCCATGTTTTGTTGATCATCAAAGCATCATACTCCTCTTCCATCGCTTTTCTCCAATTTGAGTCATCAAGAGCCTCAGTAAAAGTGCAAGGTTCACCTGTAGAAGAAAGCATGTCATATCTGACTGTACCATCAGTATATATCTTTGGTTTCTTTATACCTTACTGGAGACAAGTGCGAGGAGGTGAGGGTGGTGGTGCAGGTTGTACAGGAGACGACATTGCCGAATCAGCAGCACCACCAGATGATGTAGCATCCTTGCCCGCAGAGGATCCGGCCGCACTAGAGGACGAAGCATGGTGCGACATGGCCTTGCTAGGTGACGAGGAGGATGGTGTCGTGGGCGTGTGTGGAGCCTCTTCGCGCCCACCATGGGACGCTGATTGCGCGTAGATGACACGTCCGTTGGGAACCCCAAGAGGAAGGTGTGATGCGCACAGCAGCAAGTTTTCCCTCAGTAAGAAACCAAGGTTATCGAACCAGTAGGAGCCAAGAAGCACGTTGAAGGTTGATGGTGGCGGAGTGTAGTGCGGCGCAACACCAGGGATTCCGGCGCCAACGTGGAACCTGCACAACACAATCACAGTACTTTGCCCCAACGTAACAGTGAGGTTGTCAATCTCACCGGCTTGTCAGTAAACAAAGGATTAGATGTATAGTATGGATGATGATGTTTGTTTGCGAAGAACAGTAAAGAACAATTGCAATAGATTGTATTTCAGATGTAAAGAATAGGACCGGGGTCCACAGTTCACTAGTGGTGTCTCTCCCATAAGATAAACAGATGTTGGGTGAACAAATTACGGTTGGGCAATTGACAAATAAAGAAGGCATAACAATGCACATACATATATCATGATGAGTACTATGAGATTTAATCAGGGCATTACGACAAAGTACATAGACCGCTATCCAGCATGCATCTATGCCTAAAAAGTCCACCTTAGGTTATCATCCGAACCCCCTCCAGTATTAAGTTGTAAACAACAGACAATTGCATTAAGTATGGTGCGTAATGTAATCAACACAAATATACTTAGACAAAGCATCGATGTTTTATCCCTAGTAGCAACAAGACATCCACAACCTTAGAACTTTCCGTCACCGTCCTGCATTTAGTGGAGGCATGAACCCACTATCGAGCATAAATACTCCCTCTTGGAGTCACAAGTATCAACTTGGCCAGAGCCTCAACTAGCAACGGAGAGCATGCAAGAACATAAATAACATATATGATAGATTGATAATCAACTTGACATAGTATTCAATATTCATCGGATCCCAACAAACACAACATGTAGCATTACAAATAGATGATCTTGATCATGATAGGCAGCTCACAAGATCTAACATGATAGCACAATGAGGAGAAGACAACCATCTAGCTACTGCTATGGACCCATAGTCCAGGGGTGGACTACTCACACATCGATCCGGAGGCGATCATGGCGATGAAGAGACCTCCGGGAGATGATTCCCCTCTCCGGCGGGTGCCGGAGGCGATCTCCCGAATCCCCCGAGATGGGATTGGCGGCGGCAGCGTCTCTGGAAGGTTTTCCGTATCGTGGCTCTCGGTACTGGGGTTTTCGCGACGAAGGCTTTAAGTAGGCGGAAGGGCAGGTCAAGGGGCGTCACGAGGGGCCCACACAACAGGCCGGCGCGGCTAGGGCTTGGGCCGCGCCACCCTGGTGTGTGGCCACCTCGTGGCCCCACTTCGTTACTTCTCCGGTCTTCTGGAAGCTTCGTGGAAAAATAGGACCCTGGGCGTTGATTTCGTCCAATTCCGAGAATATTTCCTTACTAGGATTTCTGAAACCAAAAACAGCGAGTAAAACAACAGAATCGGCTCTTCGGCATCTCGTCAATAGGTTAGTGCCTGGAAAATGCATAATAATGACATATAATGTGTATAAAACATGTGAGTATCATCATAAAAGTAGCATGGAACATAAGAAATTACAGATACGTTTGAGACGTATCAAGCATCCCCAAGCTTAGTTCCTACTCGCCCTCGAGTAGGTAAACGATAACAAAGATAATTTCTGAAGTGACATGCTATCATAATCTTGATCATACTATTGTAAAGCATATGAGATGAATGCAGCGATTCGAAGCAATGATGAAGATAATGAGTAAACAAATGAATCATATAGCAAAGACTTTTCATGAATAATACTTTCAAGACAAGTATCAATAAGACTTGCATAAGAGTTACTCATAAAGCAATAAATTCAAAGTAAAGGTATTGAAGCAACACAAAGGAAGATATAAGTTTCAGCGGTTGCTTTCAACTTCAACATATATATCTCATGGATAATTGTCAACACAAAGCAATATAACAGTGCAATAGGTAAACATGTAAGAATCAATGCACACAGTTGATACAAGTGTTTGCTTCTGGGATAGAAAGAATAGGTAAACTGACTCAACAATAAAGTAGAAGAATGGCCCTTCGCAGAGGGAAGCATTGATTACTATATTTGTGCTAGAGCTTTTCATTTTGAAAACAAGAAACAATTTTGTCAACGGTAGTAATAAAGCATATGTGTTATGTATAAGATATCTTATAAGTTGCAAGCCTCATGCATAGTATACCAATAGTGCTCGCACCTTGTCCTAATTAGCTTGGATTAACACGGATTATCATTGCATAGCATATGTTTTAACCAAGTGTCACAAAGGGGTACCTCTATGCCGCTCGTACAAAGGTCTAAGGAGAAAGCTCGCATTGGATTTCTCGCTTTTGATTATTCTCAACTTAGACATCCATACCGGGACAACATAGACAACAAATAATGAACTCCTCTTTAATGCATAAGCATTCAACAACAGTTAATTTTCTCATAAGAGATTGAGGATTATTTGTCCAAACTGAAACTTCCACCATGAATCATGGCTTTAGTTAGCGGCCCAATGTTCTTCTCTAACATTATGCATACTCAAACCATTTGATCATGAAAATCTCCCTTACTTCAGAGAAGACGAACATGCATAGCAACTCACATGATATTCAAAAAAGGTAAAATTTGATGGCGTCCCCAGAAACATGGTTACCGCTCAACAAGCAACTTATTAAGAAATAAGACACATAAGTACATATTCTTCACCACAATAGTTTTTAAGGCTATTTGTCCCATGAGCTATATATTGCAGAGACAAAGAATAGAATTTTAAAGGTAGCACTCAAGTAATGTACTTTGGAATGGCGGAGAAATACCATGTGGTAGGTAGGTATGGTGGACACAAATGGCATAGTTTTTGGCTCAAGGATTTGGATGCATGAGAAGAATTCCTCTCAATACAAGGCTAGGCTAGCAAGGTTGTTTGAAACAAACTCAAGTATAAAAGGTGCAGCAAAGCTCACATATGAACATATTGTAACTATTATAAGACTTTACATTGTCTCCTTGTTGTTCAAACACCTTAACCAGAAAATATCTAGACTCTAGAGATCAATCATGCAAACCAAATTTTAACAAGCTCTATGTAGTTATTCATTAATAGGTACAAGGTACATGATGCAAGAGCTTAAACATGATCTATATGAGCACAACAATTGCCAAGTATCACATTATTCAAGACATTAAATCATTTACCACATGCGGCATTTTCCGTTTCCAACCATATAACAATGAATGAAATAGTCCAACTTTCGCAATGAACATTAAAGATAAAGCTAAGAACATATTTGTTCATACGAAACAGCGGAGCGTGTCTCTCTCCCAAACAAAGAATGCTAGGATCCGATTTTATTCAAACAAAAACAAAAACAAATAGACGCTCCAATTAAAGCACATAAGATGTGACGGAATAAAAATATAGTTTCACTAGAGGTGACCTGATAAGTTGTCGATGAAGAAGGGATGCCTTGGGCATCCCCAAGCTTAGACGCTTGGGTCTTCTTAAAATATGCAGGGTTGAACCACGGGGCATCCCCAAGCTTTGACTTTTCACTCTTCTTGATCATATTGTATCATCCTCCTCTCTTGACCCTTGAAAACTTCCTCCACACCAAACTCAAAACAAACTCTTTAGAGGGTCAGTGCATAATTCATATATTCAGTGGTGACATAATCATTCTTAACACTTCTGAACATTGCACAAAGCTACTGAAAGTTAATGGAACAAAGAAGTCCATCAAACATAGCAAAACAGGCAATGCGAAATAAAAGGCAGAATCTGTCAAAACAGAACAGTCCGTAAAGACGAATTTTTTTGAGGCACCAGACTTGCTCAGATGAAAATGCCCAAATTGAATGAAAGTTGCGTACATATCTGAGGATCACGCACGTAAATTGGCAGATTTTTCTGAGATACCTACAGAGAGGCATATCGAAATTCGTGACAGCAAGAAATCTGTTTCTGCGCAGTAATCCAAATCTAGTATTGACTTTACTATCAAAGACTTTACTTGGCACAACAATGCAATAAAATAAAGATAAGGAGAGGTTGCTAAAGTAATAACAACTTCCAAGACTCAAATATAAAACAAAGTGCGGAAGTAAAATAATGGGTTGTCTCCCATAAGAGCTTTTCTTTAACGCCTTTCAGCTAGGCGCAGAAAGTGTGTATCAAGCATTGTCAAGAGATGAAGCGTCAACATCATAACTTGTTCTAATAATAGAATCATAAGGTAACTTCATTCACTTTCTAGGGAAGTGTTCCATACCTTTCTTGAGAGGAAATTGATATTTAATATTACCTTCCTTCATATCAATGGTGGCACCAACGAGTTCAAGAAAAGGTCTTCCCGATATGATGGGACAAGATGCATTGCATTCAATATCCAAGACAACAAAATCAACGGGGACAAGGTTATTGTTAACCATAATACGAACATTATCAATCCTCCCCAAAGGTTTCTTCATAGCATTATCAGCAAGATTAACATCCAAATAACAATTTTTCAATGGTGGCAAGTCAAGCATATCATAGATTTTCTTAGGCATAACAGAAATACTTGCACCAAGATCACATAAAGCATTACAATCAAAATCATTGACCCTCATCTTAATGATGGGCTCGCAACCATCTTCCAACTTCCTAGGAATAGAGGTTTCAAGTTTTAGTTTCTCTTCTCTAGCTTTTATGAGAGCATTTGTAATATGTTTTGTAAAGGCCAAATTTATAGCACTAGCATTGGGACTTTTAGCAAGTTTTTGTAAGAACTTTATAACTTCAGAGATGTGACAATCATCAAAGTCTAAATCATGATGTCCTACAGCAATGGAATCATTGTCCCCAACATTTTGAAAAATTTCAGCAGTTTTATCACAAGCAGTTTCAACAGTTTTAGCAGTTTCAGGCAATTTTGCACGCTTTGCACTAGGAGTAGAAACATTGCCAACACCAATTATTTTACCATTGATAGTTGGAGGTGTAGCAACATGTGAAGCATTATCATTACTAGTGGTGGTAATAGTCCAAACTTTAGCTACATTATTCTCTTTAGCAAGTTTTTCATTTTCTTCTCTTTCCCACCTAGCATGCAATTCAGCCATCAATCTAATATTCTCATTAATTCAAACTTGGATGGCATTTGCTGTAGTAACAATTTTATTATCAATATCCTTATTAGGAATAACTTTCAATTTTAAAAGATCAACATCAGAAACAAGTCTATCGACCTTAGAAGCAAGAACATCAATTTTATCAAGCTTTTCTTCAACAGATTTGTTAAAAGTAGTTTGTGTACTAATAAATTCCTTAAGCATGGCTTCAAGACCAGGGGGTACACTCCTATTATTGTTGTAAGAATTCCCATAAGAATTACCATAACTATTACCATTAGCGAAGGATATGGCCTATAGTTGTTACCAGAATTATTCCTATAAGCATTGTTGTTGAAATTATTAATTTTAATGAAATTCACATCAACATGTTCTTCTTGGGCAACCAATGAAGCTAAAGGAACATTATTAGGATCAACATTAGATCTACCATTCACAAGCATAGACATAATAGCATCAATCTTATCACTCAAGGAGGAGGTTTCTTCAACAGAATTTACCTTCTTACCTTGTGGAGCTCTTTCCGTGTGCCATTCATAGTAATTTATCATCATATCATCAAGAAGCTTTGTTGCCGCCCCAAAGTAATGGACATAAAGGTACCTCCAGCAGCTGAATCCAATAGGTTCCGCGAAGAAAAATTCAATCCTGCATAAAAGGTTTGGATGATCATCCAAGTAGTTAGTCCATGGGTTCGGCAATTCTTGACCAAAGATTTCATTCTCTCCCATGCTTGAGCAACATGTTCATTATCTAATTTCTTAAAATTCATTATGCTACTTCTCAGAGATATAATTTTAGCGGGAGGATAATATCTACCAATAAAAGCATCCTGACATTTAGTCCATGAATCAATACTATTTCTAGACAGAGATAGCAACCAATCTTTAGCTCTTCCTCTTAAGGAGAAAGGAAACAATTTCAATTTTATAATGTCACCATCTACATCCTCATACTTTTGCATTTCACAAAGTTCAACAAAATTATTAAGATGGGCAGCAGCATCATCAGAGCTAACACCAGAAAATTGCTCTCTCATAACAAGATTCGATAAAGCGGGTTTAATTTCAAAGAATTCTGCTGTAGTAGCAGGTGGAGCAATAGGTGTGCATAGGAAATCATTATTATTTGTGCTAGTGAAGTAACACAACTTAGTATTCTCAACAGTACCCATTTTAGCAGTAGTAAATAAAGCAAACTAGATAAAGTAAATGCAAGTAACTAATTTTTTTGTGTTTTCGATATAGAGAACAAGACAGTAAATAAAGTAAAGCTAGCAACTAATTTTTTTGTGTTTTTGATTAAGTGCAGCAAACAAAGTAGTAAATAAAATAAAGTAAAGCAAGACAAAAGCAAAGTAAAGAGATTGGAAGTGGGAGACTCCCCTTGCAGCGTGTCTTGATCTCCCCGGCAACGGCGCCAGAAAAAGAGCTTGATTGCGCGTAGATGACACGTCCGTTGGGAACCCCAAGAGGAAGGTGTGATGCGCACAGCAGCAAGTTTTCCCTCAGTAAGAAACCAAGGTTATCGAACCAGTAGGAGCCAAGAAGCACGTTGAAGGTTGATGGTGGCGAAGTGTAGTGCGGCGCAACACCAGGGATTCCGGCGCCAACGTGGAACCTGCACAACACAATCACAGTACTTTGCCCCAACGTAACAGTGAGGTTGTCAATCTCACCGGCTTGCTGTAAACAAAGGATTAGATGTATAGTGTGGATCATGATGTTTGTTTGCGAAGAACAGTAAAGAACAATTGCAGTAGATTGTATTTCAGATGTAAAGAATAGGACCGGGATCCACAGTTCACTAGTGGTGTCTCTCCCATAAGATAAACAGATGTTGGGTGAACAAATTGCAGTTGGGCAATTGACAAATAAAGAAGGCATAACAATGCACATACATATATCATGATGAGTACTATGAGATTTAATCAGGGCATTACGACAAAGTACATAGACCGCTATCCAGCATGCATCTATGCCTAAAAAGTCCACCTTCGAGTTATCATCCGAACCCCTCCCAGTATTAAGTTGCAAACAACAGACAATTGCATTAAGTATGGTGCGTAATGTAATCAACACAAATATCCTTAGACAAAGCATCGATGTTTTATCCCTAGTGGCAACAGCACATCCACAACCTTAGAACTTTTCTGTCACTGTCCCAGATTTAATGGAGGCATGAACCCACTATCGAGCATAAATACTCCCTCTTGGAGTCACAAATATCAACTTGACCAGAGCCTCTACTAGCAACGGAGAGCATGCAAGAACATAAATAACATATATGATAGATTGATAATCAACTTGACATAGTATTCAATATTCATCGGATCCCAACAAACACAACATGTAGCATTACAAATAGATGATCTTGATCATGATAGGCAGCTCACAAGATCTAACATGATAGCACAATGAGGAGAAGACAACCATCTAGCTACTGCTATGGACCCATAGTCCAGGGCTGGACTACTCACACATCGATCCGAAGGCGATCATGGCGATGAAGAGACCTCCGGGAGATGATTCCCCTCTCTGGCAGGGTGCCGGAGGCGATCTCCTGAATCCCCCGAGATGGGATTGGCGGCGGCGGCGTCTCTGGAAGGTTTTCCGTATCGTGGCTCTCGGTACTGGGGTTTTCGCGACGAAGGCTTTAAGTAGGCGGAAGGGCAGGTCAAAGGGCGTCACGAGGGCCCACACAATAGGCCGGCGCGGCCAGGGCTTGGGCCGCGCCGCCCTGGCGTGTGGCCACCTCGTGGCCCCACTTCATTACTTCTCCGGTCTTCTGGAAGCTTCGTGGAAAAATAGGACCCTGGGCGTTGATTTCGTCCAATTCCGAGAATATTTACTTACTAGGATTTCTGAAACCAAAAACAGCAGAAAACAACAGAATCGGCTCTTCGGCATCTCGTCAATAGGTTAGTGCCGGAAAATGCATAATAATGACATATAATGTGTATAAAACATGTGAGTATCATCATAAAAGTAGCATGGAACATAAGAAATTATAGATACGTTTGAGACGTATCAGACGCCCACGGAAAATCGACGCGGGGCGAGCCATCCCGGGCCTGCCGCATGGCAGACGGAGATAGGCGCGGGGATGAAGGGTCGTGGGCGGGAGAATCCCCCCGGGCGGCGCGCCAGGATCAGCCTCGGGATCCGACGCCAAAGCTACCGAATCAGAGGAATGTTCCTCCTCGTGCCTTGCACCATTTTCGTCCGTTTCTGACTCTAGTTCTTTAGTTTATGTCGCATTCGGAGCACTGTTTTTAGTGCAGGTTTCTTCCGCATGCTCAATATTCGGCAACACATTAGGAACAGGAATAATAGGAGACATATGATCATCAGTATTTTGTGCAACCCCATTTTATGTGGAAGATGTACGAAGGAGTAAGATTTGTTTCTTTAGGAGGGCACCAGCATAAGGATGAAGAGAGGCAAAGGGAAAGACATTCTCATCGAAAACAACATCACGAGAAACATAGACTCTACCAGTGGAAACATCAAGACACTTGACACCCTTATGAAGTGGACTATAGCCCATAAAGACACATTGAGTAGAACGAAAGGCAAGTTTTCGTTTATTATATGGACAAAGATTAGGCCAACAAGCACAACCAAAAATGCGAAGAGCATCATAATTGGGTGTAACATTAAGAAGACATTCAGTGGGACTTTTAAGATCAAGAACTTTTCTGGGAAGAATATTTATGAGAAATGTGGCACTAAGAAAAGCTTCACCCCAAAACTTAAGTGGCATGGATGCATTGGCAAGAAGTGCAAGACCAACTTCTACTATATGACGATGTTTCCTGTCAGCAGAAACATTTTGTAGATGTGCATGAAGACAAGAGACATGATGAACAATGCCAATCTTTTGAAAGAAACCATTGAGTTTTTCGTACTCACCACCCCAATCAGTTTGCATAGTAACAATTTTCCTATCAAATTTACGCTCCACGTACTGTTGATAATTAAGAAAAGCTTGATAAACATCAGAACGCTTTTTAAGCAAGTAAATCCAAGTAAATTTGCTATAATCATCGATGAAGCTTACATAGTATGCATGTTTGCCAACAGAAAGAGGTGCAAGACCCCATACATCGGAAAATGCCTATTTCAAAGGAACAGTGGACCTACTGGTCGAGATGGGATATGACAACTGATGACTCTTGGCAAGCTGACAAGAATCACATACATATGGAGTACTTTCTAGGGTGTAAGCTATATTATTTCTCCTAAGAACTTGTTGAACAATAAACGAACAGGGGTGTCCTAAGCGGCGATGCCATGTGGATGAAGACGACTTTATTGTGAAGTAATCATGGTTGGAGGATTCATTAGATATGGGTATCAAAGGATAGAGACCTCCATAGCAGGGGCCTTTAAACAAAATTCTTCGTGTTTCCTGGTCCTTGATCGAAAAGAAGAAAGGATGAAACTCAATAAAGATATTATTGTCAAGAGTAAACTTGTGAACAGTTAACAGATTCTTAGAGGCACTAGGAACATGTAATATGTTATTGAGTTTAAATGAATTATGAGGGGTGCGCAAAACTGAATGACCAATATGACTAATATGCATTCTCGTACCTTTTGCCGTGCGCACACGGTCTTGGCCTTGGTACTTGTCATGTGTAGAGAGCTTGCTCAACTCAGCGGTGATGTGCTCAGTTGCACCTGTGTCCGTATACCAGTTGGTGTCAACATCATAAGATGCAAGGTGTACACCCTTCTCACCACGATCGCGATCACGGTCACGATAATTATTCTCGTCATCCGAGTAGCACCACCAGCAGTCACTAGCAGGGTGGCCATGGATCTTACAAATTTGACACTCAGTGTCGACGTAGGGAGTGGGAGCCCGGTCATACCACCGGCCACCACCTCGAGGGCGATCACCACCACCATTATGGTGGTCATCGCGACGCCTGTCATCACGGCGCTCGTCACGATGGCGCTCGTAATGGCACCAATTGCCGTAGTTGTCATCATAGCGGCGGTTGCCGCGGTCATCATCATAGTGGCGATCACGCCAGTTGCCGCAATCGTCATCTCGACGGTCACGGTAGCCACCTTCACCACCACCACGCGGAGGAGAGCGAGCACGTGGAGGAGAGTGACCGCGCGGGGGAGGAGTACGCCCACGCGGAGGGTAGTCGCGGTTGCGCTTGGCGATGTTTTCTATTGAAGAGAAGGAGTTAGAGGACTCCTCCACGCCATTGCGCAGGTCATATGCGTACAGCTGGTCGTACAGCTCATCAAGGGAGGTGCCCGGGTTGCTGTGGACGGAGGTGATGAGGGAGTTGTAGTGTCCTGATACGTCTCAAACGTATCTATAATTTCTTATGTTCCATGCTACTTTTATGATGATACTCACATGTTTTATACACATTATATGTCATATTTATGCATTTTCCGGCACTAACCTATTGACGAGATGCCGAAGAGCCAGTTGTTGTTTTCTGCTGTTTTTGGTTTCGTAAATCCTAGTAAGGAAATATTCTCGGAATTGGACAAAATCAACGCCCGGGGGCCTATTTTTCCACGAAGCTTCCGGAAGACCGAGGGAGATACGAAGTGGGGCCACGAGGCGACGCCACACTAGGGCGGCGCGGCCCAGGTCCTGGCCGCGCGGCCCTAGCGTGTGGGTCCCTCGTGACGCCCCCGACCTGCCCTTCCGCCTACTTAAAGCCTTCGTCGCGAATACCCCGGTGCACGAGAGCCACGATACGGAAAACCTTCCGAGACGCCGCCGCCGCCAATCCCATCTCGGGGATTCAGGGAGATCGCCTCCAGGCACCCTGCCGGAGAGTGGAATCATCTCCCGGAGGTCTCTTCATCGCCATGATCGCCTCCGGATCGATGTGTGAGTAGTCCACCCCCGGACTATGGGTCCATAGCAGTAGCTAGATGGTTGTCTTCTCCTCATTGTGCTATCATGTTAGATCTTGTGAGCTGCCTATCATGATCAAGATCATCTATTTGTAATGCTACATGTTGTGTTTGTTGGGATGCGATGAATATTGAATACTATGTCAAGTTGATTATCAATCTATCATATATGTTGTTTATGTTCTTGCATGCTCTCCGTTGCTAGTAGAGCCTCTGGCCAAGTTGATACTTGTGACTCCAAGAGGGAGTATTTATGCTCGATAGTGGGTTCATGCCTCCATTGAATGCGGGACGGTGACAAAAAGTTCTAAGGTTGTGGATGTGTCTGTTGCCACTAGGGATAAAACATCGATGCTTTGTCTAAGGATATTTGTGTTGATTACATTACGCACCATACTTAATACAATTGTCCGTTGTTTGCAACTTAATACCGGAAGGGGTTCGGATGATAACTCTGAAGGTGGACTTTTTAGGCATAGATGCATGCTTGGATAGCGGTCTATGTACTTTGTCGTAATGTCCTGATTAAATCTCATAGTACTCATCATGATATATGTATGTGCATTGTTATGCCTTCTTTATTTGTCAATTGCCCAATTGTAATTTGTTCACCCAACATGCTATTTATCTTATGGGAGAGACACCACTAGTGAACTGTGGATCCCGATCCAATTCTCTACATCTGAAATACAATCTAGTGCAATTGTTCTCTACTGTTCTTTGCAAACAATCATCTTCCACACAATACGTTTAATCCTTTATTTACAGCAAGCCGGTGAGATTGACAACCTCACTGTTACGTTGGGGCAAAGTACTTTGATTGTGTTGTGCAGGTTCCACGTTGGCGCCGGAATCCCCGGTGTTGCGCCGCACTACACTCCGCCACCAACAACCTTCACGTGTTCCTTGACTCCTACTGGTTTGATAACCTTGGTTTCTTACTGAGGGAAAACTTGCTGCTGTACGCATCACACCTTCCTCTTGGGGTTCCCAATGGGCGTGTGCTTTACGCGTATCAAGACTGTTTTCTGGCGCCGTTGCTGGGGAGATCAAGACACGCTGCAAGGGGAGTCTCCTGTTGGAGATATGCCCAAGAGGCAATAATAAAAGTGGTTATTATATATCTTTATGTTTATGATAAATGTTTATATACCATGCTATAATTGTATTAACCGAAACATTGATACATGTGTGATATGTAAACAACAAAGAGTCCCTAGTATGCCTCTTAACTAGCTTGTTGATTAATGGATGATTAGTTTCATAATCATGAACATTGGATGTTATTAATAACAAGGTTATATCATT
>NC_061510.1:51448204-51533952 GCF_022539505.1 Lolium rigidum | reverse complement strand
TATAGCAGCAGATCAGCCGTGCGCCATTCTTTTTTCTTGTCCGGGATCCATCTGCGGCTAACTGATTGTTCCGAATCCGGCAGGTATAAACCATGGTATCTCGATGGTTGTTTCCTTTCCTTTCCTTTCCTTCAGGATCACTTGTAGTTGTCGTACGAAAATAAAAGATTACAACATTAATTACTACTCCCTCAGATCCATTTCTACCAGTCCGTCCCGTCATTTCTACTATCCGATAACAGCATGGAAACATGGGCACCTCCAATTAGACCAGCCCAAAATGGACTTTTTTTTAAACAAAATAGAAATTCCAACTCATTGACCTAAGTGATTCTTTGACAGTTTTTTGTTGAGAATTAAATGATTAAAAATGTAAATCCATTGGCCTTAGTATCAGCTGTGTACCGGCGCAGAACCGCCAACTTGGCTCATACCTTCGAAATCAAAGGCTTTGTTCCGGATGCGGTCATGGATGCGGCAACGCCGGACATCATTGTTGGTGAGCCCGTGTTACGATCGATTGGGGATGATATCAGGCTTGCATCCACCTCCGAGCATCATTGTGGGTGAGCCCGTTGTACGATGGATCGGCGATGATCTCAGACTTGTAGTCCACTTCTAAGTACTACATTGTCCAAATGGTACTAAATTAAGCTAGTGAAACCCTAAAATGATACACTACATCCGAGGAAAAAACATCAGTGAAGGACACTCACATCGCCAAGCCCGGACTAGCTGGACGTCTCATCGCCGTTCCATCTCGGCAATTTTCGAAGGACGCGGCGGAGTGGAGTTTCCCGAGCCGCATGAGATGGCGGCAGACCGAAACGAGGGCTTGAGCGGCGATCCATAGACGGTGCATGGAACTTCCGCTACATCGGATCGAGGTGGGGTGGTGGTGATTTTGCTGGTGAAGAGGCGGGCGAGAGGGTGAAGAAAGGCGAGGGAGGCGTCTGGTCACTAGCGAGTAGGGCCCGCCTATCATTGTTCGACCTGGCATGCATGCATGCGCTTCTAGACCAGCTCCTATGGTTCGTGGCTGGTTCGGGGTTGCTAGATAGAGTATTGGGGGCGACCCATAGCCCGACAATGTTTTGGGGCGGCCATAGAAGCCCGTCTCAAGTGGGTGCCCAAAGACCATTCGAGGGTGCATTCTGGGGGAATACTCCAAGTGTCGTGCCTTCAGTTGAATTATGGACAAAACCACGACGGTTATTACAAATGGAGAGAGTACTACATTCCAGCCGTTTCTATAGGCCGTATAGTTTTTAGTTTGAAAACTAAAGAATGCACGTGCAGGTGGAGGGAAAGGTACACTAGTTTTGGGCGAGATAACCCCTAACTAATTGATGTGAGAAAATAGAAAAGTTCGCATTATATAACAAAATGTAATCAAATTCCTACAAAAATTCTCCACACGAGTGGTGCAGCATAATATGTCTTATATTTCAGATTTGCTTAAAAAAATTATATAATTTATATCATAAAGTAAAGGGAGTACTACTATTTAGGATTGTTCCTATCCCTAACCAGGTGGTTGAGGATGCCCTCATCCCCTGAAAGATACCCTCTGAACCAAAAAGCCCCTTAGGGCATGTACAATGGGAGCCTTATCAGGACGCTTACAGAGGTAAAAATAAATGTTATCGAATTAAAAACAATCCAAGCGCATGCCCTCCCAATGCTAGACACTAGCAGCAGAGGCATAACCGTCCAGCTGCACATCTCCTTTCTTCCTTGCTTCACTGGTATAGAAAGGAAAACAGAGCAAGCGCCCGCCTCTTTTTCTTGCGTCCATTGCACTGAGACGATAGGATTAGAAAACTTAAGTGCACATTTACCAGGAAATGTATCCTACCGTTTAGGCCTAGCCTAGCGCCCACCATTGTGCCCTTAGGGCATGTACAATGATGGGCGCCTGTTTAGACGGTTAAGTGGAGATTGAATTGGAAATTGATCCTAGCGTCAGCTTAAGCGGCTGCAACTCCAACGCATGCATAGAATTTCCAGGCGCTTGTTTCCCCAATTAAGAGCATCTCCAGTCGCGTCCCCCAAACCGTCCCCCAAAGGGATTTGGGGCGCGCCGGACAAAAAAAGCGTTCCAGCCGCGTCTCCCAAAGCCCTTTTTTGTCCGGCGCGCCCCTATACGGTGTCCGGCGCCCCGAGCCCGTCCCCGTCCCACAGGGGACGCTCCGGGGACGCCGGACACAACGAAAAGCGAGGCCAACCGACGCGGGGCTGACCCGTCAGCGGCACAGGGAAAATTCGTCTCACACTCCCGCCAAATCCCGCCGCTCCCGCCAAATCGCGCCTATACCGCCACGCACAGGCCTCCCAAAACATATCCCGCCGCCGATTCATTTCTCCTATCCCGCCGATTTCTTTCTCCCTCCCGCCGTCCACCCGCCGCCGCTACCCTCTCCCCATTCCATGGCGCCGCCGACAGCCCCCAAAAAGATGGCGAAGAAAGCGGCCAAGAAGCCGCCGGGCAATGCGACGATAGGGGCGAAAGCGCCGTTCGCGAAGCCGCGGAAGGCGCCGGCTGCGAAGAAGAAGCCTCGAAGGAATGACCGAAGATCAATGGCAGCAAGATTGCCTGCGCCGGAAGCTATCGACGGCGGAGCGGAAAGGACGGAGGGCGGCGGAGGCTGGAGAAGAAGGCTCGGCGGCGCGCCGGCACCAGCACATAATGGCCGGGTGTATCGCCGCCACCAACGCGAGCCCATATAGTACGAACGTGCCGGTGTACGTTCCGGGAGTCTTCTCTCCGTCGTCATCTACCTTCTACAACGACGGCCCCTCCGGCACTCCCGGGTGCGTGACGCCTAACTTGTCGCCGCACTACCGGGATGCGCTGCCGCACGGCGGCTTCAACCCCAACAACCTCTACTCCCCGGCGTACGAGCAGCGCGAGCCGGGACCCGGTCCGGACGGCGGCCCTTTCACCGGCCGCAGGGGTCCGCTCGAATACGACGGCGCCGGTGCCGAGGAGGGACGACGGGGTTGAGGAGGAGGACGACGAGGAAGAGGACGGGGTGGAGGACGACGAGGAGGACGACGATGAGGACGAAGAGGGCGGCGAGGAAGAGGACGACGAGGGTGCCGGTGACGATGATCTCGTGGAGGTAGACGCGGACGGCGTGAGGACGAAGAAGAAGAAGAAGGAGGCGTCGGGCACACGAGGCCCGAAGTGGACGCCTCTGGAAGATCAATGTCTGTGCGAATCGTGGGCGACGGTGAGCCATGACTCCATCATCGGCGCCAACCAAAAAGGCGGGAAGTATTGGGCGAGGATCAAGGCCGAGTTCGATGAGCGCAAGCTCATCAACGAGCGACTACCGGAAAGTGACAATGAAGAGGAGCCGGAAGGCAATGTCGACGCGATGGGCCATCATCCGGGCGTCGGTGAACTCCTTCCATGGGTACCATCACGACTTAGAGACCAGAGGCGACAGCGGCGCCGACGTCGGCCAACTGGTACGACTGTTTCTTCCATAATCCGTAGTGCCCACATTGTGTTCGATGAAATGACTCTGCTTCCTTTGGTTAGTTTGATCGGGCCATGGATTTGTACGCCAAGAACTCGGAAGGTCACAAGTCTTTCGCGCTGATGCATTGCTATGGCAAGCTCAAAATGAATGAGAAATGGCGGGCTGACGCGCGTGTCGCTGTCCAAGGGGAAGGACGCCATTGATCCGGACGCGCCGCCGGCAACTTCGACGGGGCGTCCTATCGGCAACAAGGCTGCCAAGGCCGCCTTGGCCGACGCTGCGTCGTCCGAGAAGACGCAGGCGTCGATCACGAAATGCCTCGCCGACGTCTCCTCGACCTTTATCTCCCGCGACAAGAAGGCCGACCAAAGGTGGGCCGAGCTGCTCAAGAGGCAAGAGGAGAAGCTGGAGCTCAAGAAACGCAGGGACGACATATCCCTGCTGAGAACGTCGACAGAGGGAATGTCTCCCCGGACGCGAGCGGCGCACAACTTCTTCAAAGGCCAGATCCTCGACGACATCGAAGCCAAAATGGTGGCGGCGGACGCGGCGGCCCTGGCAGCGGCATCGGCATCGGCGGCAGCGGCAGCGGCAGCGCAGCAAGAGCAGGCTGACGCGTCTTCTCCTGCTACACCTGCGTCGGCCTCCGCGTCGGCGACGGAGCAGACACACCATGCACAGGAACAGGAAGATCGCGACGAGGTCGTCGTGCTCGACGGGCCTGCGTCGACTCAGGACACGACGCCGTCGACCAACCCCTTCCCCTTCTTCTAATTTGCATGCACCACCGGTCCGTAATATGATCGCGCGCCCGAGTACTTTGATCGATCGCCGCTACTCTGATCGCGACGAATCGGCGGGAACGATCTCTTTTGAATGCATCTATTTGAATTTCTGATTGGGGGAGGCGTTTGGGGGACGCGGCTGGGGAGCGACGTCCCCCAAACGCGGCACGAACAAAACACGTCCCCCAAACGCTCGATCCGGCGCGGTTTGGGGGACGGTTTGGGGGACGCGACTGGAGATGCTCTAAGTACCCTGATCTCTGTGCTGAAGCCAACAAGCGCCTGGCTCAACAATTTGCGTCCACGCGTGATAATTAGCGCCCATCGACCAGGATTGCTGGTCACAACTGCCTACCATCCGGGATTGAAATCCTAGCGCCCTGGAATAAGCGCTCGCGATGCACATGCTCTTAGTAACCCTAGTTATGTGAAGCCAGCAGGGCAGATCCCCAATTATAACCAGAAGCCGAAATTAACAAGGACTTAAACTGATCCGAGCCACATATAGGCACAAGAAATCCGATTGTTTTTCTTTCCACGAGAAAATTACACACGCACGCGAAACCCGATATATACAAGTCGATAGATCATAGATAGGGCAATCCGTTTCGTCCAGCCAGCTAGAAACATAAGCTTATTATTATACAGATATAGTTACAGGCTCTCATTTACTATTACTGTCTATCATGTTTTTCCAGAACAGGGACGCGCGGTTGCGGATCGTCGCGCCAGCGGGGAAATGACCATTTCAAACTCGCGAGCGGTTCCCTTTGGCTTCCCCTCTCCTTGTCCATCGCGTCGCACGCATCCAGCCATGAGCATGCCGCAACATGCATGCTTGTCCCCCACGTTTTTCCTCACGTCCCCTCTCGATCCTTCCATTGCCGCACCGCCACCGCACGATGATAACAAACTCCTCCTCGTCTCGTCTCTATAAGAAACCGCGCGCCTCCGCGAGACCCCACGATCCAGTCGCTCGATCGAGCACGGTTGGTGGAGCTAGCAGAGGCCATCGATCGACACCGCCGAAACCCTCCCTCTCGTCAATCTCGTCTCGCCAGCACGCGCGTCCGGCAGTCGAGATGCCGCCGATGGCGACCGCGACGACGGACTCCGCCGCCCGACGTTTCGCCGTGGCCTGCGGCGTGCTCAGCCGGTTCGTCAAGGCGGCCGGGCCCGTGCCGATGCCGATGCCGATGTCGGCGTACGGCGCGGCGCCGCGCGTTGGGGCCTTGCAAGGACCCGACGGCCCGCCGGCTGACGGGGCGCAGCAGCTGACGATCTTCTACGGGGGGAGAGTGGTGGTGCTCGACGGCTGCACGCCGGCCGGGGCGGCCGAGCTGATCCGGTACGCAGCGGCGGCGGCAAGCCCGCCTGCTGCCGCGCCGACGACGGCGCTGGTGGACATACCCATCGCGAGGAAGGCGTCGCTGCAGCGGTTCCTCTCCAAGCGCAAGGGCAGATCCATCACGGCCCTCGATGGTCCACCGTACAGTCGTCCGCAGGAGGCGGCGCCGCCGCCGCCGGCGAAGAAGCGCAAGACCGAAGCTTCTTCCTGGCTCACCCTGGGTAGCTTAGGAGACATGCACGCGCAGTGATCCATCGCCTAAACATGCATCGACATGTGACGTGACAGCTTCCTGCTGGCGGTGACAAGTGAAGTAGGATGTTATTATTTTTTTATTTTTTTCAGGGTGAGTAGGATGTTATTAACAACTACTGATATGATATTGCGGAAATTTAATTCGGCGCATGCTCTTTCCATCTAAAAATATATTTCTGATTATCAACAAGTTTCAGTAAAAAAAAATCTATGTACATCTCAACAATGTATGTGCGCACGTATAATTTTTTTTTTAAAATTCTATAAGTTTTATATGTTTTGTCCACTAGTAGAGAAATGTTATAGGGGCAAGCTTATTGGTAGCGGACCTACACCAGCGCACGTGACTGCTATTTTTTAGAAGCGCGCGAAAAAAACGACACGCGATTGATACGCGCATGGACAGCGTACCACCGAAGGAAACACGTGACTAGTAAGTGGGCCCCGACCGCCCCCGGTCCAAAACTTATCCGCAGTGCATCGACACGCAAGCGTACCAAAGTTAGCAGCCACAGTTAGCAGCCACGTATGCCTTTGGTTGTGTGCGTCAACAAGGACATCTCCAATTAGACCAGCCCAAATGGATTTTCTGTTTGAAAAATAAAAAGTTATTACAACTCATTGGCCTAAGTGATTCTTGACGGTTTTTGTTGAGAAATAAATAATAAAAAATATGCAAGTCCATTGGCCTTAGTATCATTTATACAACAATTTAAACAGGTTATTACAACAAAAACATGCTACCCATGACGAAGTTCGGCTGTACTCCGATACAAACGTAGAGGTGTGTGCCAACGACTAAGCTAAGTGTGAATAACCTGCTGTCGCTAATCGTTCCACGAGATGATGTACAGTAACATGAATACCCGAAGGCAACATGAATTAAATCGTGCATATCGTGCATATGAGCAAATAAAATCAAGGTTGTGGCTCCTAATAAACAGACTCGAGAAAATGTAGTGTATGATGGGGTCCTACCCCCCCCCCCCCGGGCCGCTTGATGACCCACAAGTATAGGGGGTGTATCGTAGTATCTTCGATAAGTAAGAATGTCGATCCCAACGAGGAGCAGAAGGTGTTGACAAGCAGTTTCGATGAAGGATTCACTGTAAATGCTCACATACAAGTATTCAGGGGGTTTTGATGTAACAGTTGAATAAAGTACGAGTATGTAAAGTGCGAGAGTGACAATTGCAGCGAGTGGCCCAATCCTTTTTAGCACAAAGGACAAGCCGGTTTGTTTACTTATAATGACCAAACGTTCTCGAGGACACACGGGATTTTAGTCTAATGCTTTCGCTACATACGGCTAATTAATCTTCATTGTTGTGATAAGTGTTGTGTGGGTGAACCTATGCTAATGTACCGCCCTTCCTAGGACTAATACATACTTGTGATTATACCCCTTGCAAGCATCCGCAACTACAAGAAAGTAATTAAGAATAAATCTAACCACAGCCTTAAACTCGAGATCCCGCGATCCCTCCCCGCATCGATATACCAACGGGGGTTCAGGTTTCGTCACTCCGGCAACCCCGCAATTAGCAAACGAATACAAGATGCATTCCCCTAGGCCCATAAATGGTGAAGTGTCATGTAGTCGACGTTCACATGACACCACTAGAAGAATAACACCACAACTTAAATATCACACCATTGAATATTACTCAACCATAGTTCACTACTAACATTTAGACTTCACCCATGTCCTCAAGAACTAAACGAACTACTCACGAGACATCATACGGAACATGATCAGAGGTGATATGATGATGAATAACAATCTGAACATAAACTTGGTTCAATGGTTTCACTCAATAGCATCAACAACAAGTAGAGATCGATACCGGGAGAGTTTCCCCTATCAAACAATCAAGATCAAACCCAAATTGCTACGGCGGTGACGGTGTCCAGCGGTGATGACGGCGGTGATGATGGTGGAGATGATGATGATGGTGATGGTGATGATGTCCAGCTCGATGACGGTGACGATGGCGTCGATTTCCCCTCCCGAGGGAATTTCCCCGGCGGATTCCTCGCCCGCCGGAGAGCTCTTTCTCTCTCGGTGTTCTCCGCCCCGCGAGGCGGCCGTAACTCTTCGCGAGGTACCCCTTCTGGCTTAGGTTTTCGGGACGAAGGATTTCGCGAAGAAAAGGAGGCGAAAGGGGTCGTGGGCCCTCCACACCACGTGGCGGCGCGGCCAGTGGCTTGGGCCGCGCCGCCCTAGGGTGTGGGCCCACCCCGGCTCCTCCCCGGCTCCTCCTTCCGGCTTCCTTCGTCATCTTGAAAAATAGGATTTTTGGTATAATTTTCTTCCACAGTGATCTTCCGAAATATTGCTTTCCGACGGTGCTTTTTCCAGCAGTAATCCCGGCTCCGTGCTTGATCCTCCAATAATGATGAAACATGCAAAATAGATGAAATAACATAAGTATTGTGTCCCAATATGAAATATATCAATGAATAACAAAGCAAATTATGATATAAAATAGTGATGCAAATTGGACGTATCAACTCCCCCAAGCTTAGACTTCGCTTGTCCCCAAGCGAAACCGAACTCGATAGACATGACCACATGTTTATGGAGTGAAGAGTCGATAAATAAAATACGGACAAGAAGCATCATATTCATTCACACAGGACATTATAGTAAACAATCTCTTATAACTCATATTGAAACAAGTATAAGGTAATCACAAGTAAAGGTGCATAAGAAATCATCATTGGTGATGGCAAACTTCGTTCTTGGTCAGAGAACAATTAACGTGATTATATTTATCTCATTGAGCAGCGCTCTCATACTAAAGTTTATAAGGCACAACTTGCATACTCAATCATAATGGTCCTCTCATGATCATTGATAACTTGCAAAGCTATATTCATTCAGATAAAACTTGTACTAAACAAGGAAGAATAAAAGACATGATGAAGCAAATCACAATATAATGGTTTGATCACAACTACTCAAATGCTTGCTTGAGATGGAGGGAAATAGGTTTACCGACTCAACATAAAGTAAAAGACAGTGCCCTTCGCAGAGGGAAGCAGTGGATTAAATCATGTGCTAGAGCTCTTTCAGCTTTGAAATCATATAGAGATAATAAAAGTAACATTTTGAGAGGTGTTTGTTGTTGTCAACGATCGGTAGCGGTACTCTAACCCCTTGCCGGACAACCTCCTAAGAGCGGCTCCCATAATATTTTCATTTTGTGTGGCACTCCTTCCAACCTTTCTTTCACAAACCATGGCTAACCGAATCCTCGGGTGCCTCGCCAACAATCTCATACCATGAAGGAGCGCCTTTTATTTTAGCTTTATGATGATGATGACACTCCCCCAACCTTTGCTTACACAAGCCATGGCTAACCGAATACTTCGGGTGCCGTCCATCAATCACATACCATGGAGGAGTGTCTATTTAGTTTAATTAATTTGGGACTGGGAATCCCATTGCCAGCTCTTTTTGCAAAATTATTGGATAAGCGGATGAAGCCACTAGTCCATTGGTGGAAGTTGCCCAACAAGATTGAAAGATAAAACACCACATACTTCCTCATGAGCTATGAAACATTGACACAAATAAGAGATACTAAGTTTTGAATTGTTTAAAGGTAGCACATGAAGTATTTACTTGGAATGGCAGAAAAATACCATGTAATAGGTAGGTATGGTGGACACAAATGACATAGGTTTGGTTGAAGGTTTGGATGCACGAGAAGTATTCCTTCTCAGCACAAGTCTTTGGCTAGCAAGGTTAATTAGCAAGCATAAGAGTCGAGGGAAACAAACAAATATACATGTTATAGAAACAATCATGCATCTTCCTTGTAAGCACAAACAATCTTAACTTCAGAATAATAAGCTATGAGCTAACAAGAAAGACAATGAAACATCTACATGTATTTCTCTTTTCTATTTAAACCTCAAAGTGTTGTTGTTATTGACCAATGCTAAGTTTGCCAAAACCAAATAGATTTATTCAATGCTCCCAAAGTGATACCTATACTAACAACAAGACGAATCATATAGTAGAGAATGCAAACTAAAATAAGATGTGCAATATGTAAATGATAAGACTTCTCATTAATATTCCATATCGATAACTCACACCAAGGGATACATAGACAACTAAAGGAGAGATACTTCCAAACGCAACCCATCTCATATGATAACTTCCCTACTCATGATATGACACTACTTGACAATAAAAGTAAAAGGTAGTGATAATGTGATACCGCGGCACTCCCCCAAGCTTGGAGCAAACCAAGGGGATGCCAATACCGATGATGAATTACTCCTTCGGCGATGGTGGTGATGAATTCCTGACAAGCTTCTCAATAAGCTCCTGAAGCTCGTCAATCCTGTATATGAGATTGCGAATCATCTCTCGAATTGTGCTCGACGCGGTTAAAGAGTCCGTTTAATGGCGAATCCCAGCTCTTGGAGTTATTTCCCCACTCTTCAGCCTCATGCTCCTTCTCTCCCGCAAGTGTTAGAGCGATCTATATCCCACCGGCTAGGCAATGCTGCCTTGGGAGTCCCTTCAATTTGATTATTGAAAATTAGATTGCGGAAGGGGTGATGAGTGCCCGATGGAGATGTTTTCGAAGCTAGATAATGACGTGGAACCGCTCCTCCAGAGGCGAATTCTTGCGCTCTTGTTTGCACCGAAAGTGTTGTCCACCACCTTGATGCTTGCAATGGTAGCACGCGGGTGTGCGCGCGAATCTTCCTTCACCTCTTCTTCATCCTCTTCCTTGACGTCCTTGTCTTCCTCTTTCCACCCAAGATCTCGATCTTCTTCATCTGGAAACTCCTTGCCCTTGTTCTTGGAGACCATGGTGCTTCTAAACTGAAAACAGATCCTGGCAGAAACAGCTCGAAACAAAACACGTCGAGAACACGATATACGGACCTCCAGGAGTCCGGGGGATTATATAGCAAAAATTTTCTCGACAAACGGAAAGTACCAGATCGAACCGTAGTCTGAAAGGGGCGACGGGGCGGCCGGACCATAGGTCGGCGCGGCCCAGGTCAGGCCGCGCCGGCCTATGGTGCCACGCCTCGTGCGTCCTTTCCACTCCGTTTCGAACTCGTAATTTCTCATATTTTCCAAAAACAGCAAAAATATAGTTCGGAAAATAAATTGCGTACTTTTCATTACCAGCATCGTTACCTATTCAAAGTCGAGTTCGCGGACTCGTCAATTTGTCCTTTGATGAAAGCTTCCGGTGTTTCCACTTGAATAATATCAACATCAACATTATAAGAATCACCCGAGATATAATGCTTGAGTCTTTGTCCATTCACCACTTGCGTAGCATTGCCTTGGAGAGAGCTAATCTTGATTGCTCCCGAGCGATACACCTCCTCGACAACATATGGTCCTTCCCATTTCGAGAGTAATTTCCCCGCAAAGAATCCGAGACGAGACCGATACAATAGGACTTTATCCCCAATATTAAACTCTCTTTTGATGATCCTCCTATCATGCCATTTTTTAACTTTTTCTTTAAAGAGTTTAGCATTTTCATAAGCTTCACTTCTCCATTCATCTAGAGAACTCAATTGTAACAACCTCTTATCACCTGCAAGTTTAGGATCTTTATTTAATTCTCTAACAGCCCAATAAGCTTTGTGCTCTAGTTCTAAAGGTAAATGACAAGCTTTCCCATAAACCATTTTATAAGGTGACATTCCCATGGGATTTTTATAAGCAGCTCTATAAGCCCAAAGTGCATCCTTCAATTTACTAGCCCAATTCTTTCTGGTTTTATTAACGGTCTTTTGCAAAATAGATTTAATCTCTCTATTTGATAATTCTACTTGACCACTAGTTTGAGGATGATAAGCGTAAGCAATTCTATGATTAATACCATACTTAGCAAGAGTTTTTCTAAAACCTCCATGAATAAAGTGAGAACCTCCATCACTCATAATATATCTAGGCACTCCAAATCTAGGAAAAATAATATCTAAAAGCATTCTTAAAGAGGTCTCACCATCAAGCACTTTTTGTAGGTATAGCTTCCACCCATTTAGTAACATAATCAACAAGCAACAAGTATATGAGTGTTACCTTCCGAAGACGGAAAAGGTCCCATGAAGTCAAATCCCCAACAATCAAACGGTTCAATAACAAGAGTATAATTCATTGGCATTTCATTGCGTCTGGAGATATTACCAACCCTTTGGCATTCATCACAAGATAAAATAAACTTTCTCGCATCCTTGAAGAGAGTTGGCCAATAAAAACCTGATTGCAAAACCTTTTGCGCGGTTCTTTCTCCGGCGTGATGTCCTCCATAAGCACTACCATGACATTTACTCAATATCTCTTGTTGTTCATATTCGGGGACACATCTTCGCATAATACCATCCACTCCTTCTTTATATAAGTGTGGGTCATCCCGAAATAATGCCTCAAATCATAAAAGAATTTCCTCCTTTGCCGAGCTGAAAAGGTTGGAGGCAAGTACTTGGAAACAATAAAGTTAGCATAATCAAGCATACCAAGGACTCGTCTCGCGAGCTCACCTTTATTACAGCCAATTGTTCATTTGGAAAACTATCATTAACAGGAACAGGATCATAAGCAATATTTTCCAATCTAGACAAATTATCAAGCAACAGGATTATCAAGCACCTTTCCTATCTACAATATGTAAATCAAATTCTTGCAACTGAAGTACCCATCTAATAAGCCTCGGCTTAGCATCTTTCTTTGTCATAAGGTATCTAATTGCAAAGCATGATCAAGTATGAATAGTAACTTTTGAATCAACAATATAAGATCTGAATTTATCACAAGCAAAGACTACAACTAATAATTCTTTTTCAGCTTGTAGCATAATTTCTTTGAGCAAGCATCAAGGGTTTTACTAGCATAATGAATAACATTCAGTTTTTTATCTACTCGCTGTCCAAGAACAACGCCTACAAAGAAAATCACTAGCATCACACATAATTTCAAATGGTAAATTCCAATCGTGGGGTTCAACTATAGGAGCAGCTTGTTAAGGCTTTCTTAAGAGTTTCAAAAGCTTCCTTACAATCATCATCAAAAACAAATGGTACATCTTTTTGAAGAAGATTAGTAAGAGGCTTTGAAATCTTGGAGAAATCTTTAATAAATCTCCTATAAAACCCAAGCATGACCAAGAACACTACTGGATACCTTTAACATCCCTCGATAGGGCATCTTCTCAATTGCTTCAACTTTAGCTCTATCAACTTCAATACCTCTCTCGTAAATTTTATGTCCCAATACAATTCCTTCATTAACCATAAAGTGGCATTTCTCCCAATTAAGAACAAGGTTAGTCTCTTCACATCTCTCGCAAAACTTTATCAAGGTTTCGCAAGCAACTATCAAAAGAATTCCCATAAACGGAAAAATCATCCATGAATACCTCTACAATACTTTCACAAAAACCATGAAAAATAGCAGACATGCATCTTTGAAAGGTAGCAGGAGCATTACATAAACCAAAAGGCATACGCCTATAAGCATAAGTTCCATAGGGACAAGTAAAGGTGGTTTTCTCTTGATCTTTAGCTTTAACAAAGAATTTGTGAAAACCCGTAATATCCATCAAGAAAGCAAAAATGAGTATTTTTAGACAATCTTTCTAGCATTTGATCAATAAATGGTAAAGGGTAATGATCTTTCTTAGTAACTTTATTAACTTTTCGAAAATCAATGCACATTCTATACCCTACAACTACTCTTTGAGGAATGAGCTCATCATTATCATTAGGCACAACAACCATACCTCCTTTCTTGGGAACGCAATGCACAGGACTAACCCATCTACTATCAGCAATAGGATATATAATACCAGCTTCAAGAAGTCGTAATACCTCATTCCTTACCACTTCCTTCATCTTCGGAATTAGACGACGCTGAGGTTCAACAACATGCTTTGCATCATCTTCCATATTAATAGCATGTTGGCAAATAGATGGAGAAATCCCCTTCAAATCATCAAGAGTGTAGCCAATAGCTCCTCGGTGTTTCTTCAATATTCCCAATAACCTTTCTTCTTCAAACTCGAAAGCTTAGAACTAATAATAACAGGATATATTTTCTTATCATCAATATGAGCATATTTAAGATTATCGTGTAAAGGCTTTAAATCAAAAACAGGATCTTCCTTTGGTGGCGGTGTTGTACCCAAATCTTCCACCGGTAAATCATGCTTGAGAATAGGTTGGCGAAGAAAAATTTCCTCAAGTTCATCTCTTTCTTTCCTAAAAATTTCACTCTCGCTATCCTCCAAATGTTGCCGCAAAGGATTGTTAGGAACAAGAACAATAGATGCACATTGCTCCATTTTAAAATCATTACTAGGCAAATCAGCTTTATAAGGGGTTTTAGTAAATTTAGAGAAGTTAAACTCATAAGATTCACCAAGCAAATTTAGTCAAAATTTTCTCTTTCTTGCAATCTATAATAGCTCCACAAGTATTTAGAAAAGGTCTACCAAAAATAATAGGACAATAATCACTAGCAGCAGAACCAAGTACCAAAAAGTCAGCAGGATATTTAATCTTACCGCATAAGACTTCCACATCTCGAACAATACCAATTGGTGAAATAGTTTCTCTATTAGCCAGCTGAATGACCACATCAATATCTTCAAGTTCACAAGAATCAATTTCGTGCATAATCTCCGTGTAAAGCTCATACGGAATAGCACTAACACTTGCACCAATATCACATAATCCATAATAGCAATGATCACCAATTTTAACGTACATCATAGGAACACTAGCTTGTTTGGGTTTATTAGGATGTGAAACAATATTAGAAGCATCTTCACAGTAAAATAATATGACCATCCTCCACATTTTCAATCACAAGATCTTTAACTATTGCAACAAAGAAGTTCAACTTTTATTTGTTCTTCAGTGTTCTACATGTTTCTTTTCACTTTTATGAACCGCACTATTTATAACAGAGTACTCCTTCATTTTAGCAGTGGAAAGGAGTTTTTTCAATATAAACTTCAGGAATAACATGCTCAGCAGCTTCAACTACAAGCACATTTATTAATAGATGAATCAATTTTATCTTTATACGGTTCATGATACTTATCAAAATTCTTCTTTGGCAATTCATAATGAGAGGCAAAAGCTTTATAAAGATTTACAACGACTTGAGAATCAAGACCATATGTAGCACTCATATTACGAAATAAATCAAGTATCCATAAAAGCTTCAATGCATTTATAATCATAAATTATACCCGATTCTCTATCCTTGTCGTTCTCCCATCCTTCAGCATTTTCTTGGATTCGATCAAGAAGGTCCCTTTTAAACTCTTCTTTGTTGCGTGTAAATGATCCGTAACATGAAGTATCCAAGCAAGGTCTTGTCTTGAAAAGAAAGTCTTGCATAGAAATTATCAATAATAACATTACCAGGAAGCTCATGAATGGGGCATTTGAGCATCAAAGACTTCAATCTCCCCCACGCTTGGGCAATACTCTCTCCATCATGAGGCCAAAAATTATATATGCGATTCCGATCCTTATGAATTTCACTTGGAGGATAGAACTTAGAATAAAACCGGGCACAATATCATTCCATTCAAGAGAATCCCCATTATCCAAGAATTTATACCAATGCGCCGCCTTACCGGACAGCGATAAGGAGAATAATTTCTTCCTCACTTCATCCATAGCAATACCCGCACATTTGAATAACCCGCATAATTCATGCAAAAACAAGTAAATGATCACCGGGTGGACAGCTCCATCCCCTTCATAGCGGTTATCCATAACACGTTCAATAATTTTCATAGGTATTTTATATGGTATTACTTCCTCACTGGCGCCTCATCTACTACCGTTGCAGTAGTAGTAGATTTCCCAAATAGAAAATGAAGAGAAGATCTCTCCATAATGACTTATAGCAAGAAAGTGAAATAAAATCAGCACAACAAGAAAGGTTTTCCTTACCAATCCCACTTACCAATAGCGCTTCACTCCCGGCAACGGCGCCGTAAAATAGTCTTGATGACCCACAAGTATAGGGGTGTATCGTAGTATCTTCGATAAGTAAGAATGTCGATCCCAACGAGGAGCAGTAAGGTGTTGACAAGCAGCTTCGATGAAGGATTCACCGTAAATGCTCACATACAAGTATTCAGGGGGTTTTGATGTAACAGTTGAATAAAGTACGAGTATGTAAAGTGCGAGAGTGACAATTGCAGCGAGTGGCCCAATCCTTTTTAGCACAAAGGACAAGCCGGTTTGTTTACTTATAATGACCAAACGTTCTCGAGGACACACGGGATTTTAGTCTAATGCTTTCGCTACATACGGCTAATTAATCTTCATTGTTGTGATAAGTGTTGTGTGGGTGAACCTATGCTAATGTACCGCCCTTCCTAGGACTAATACATACTTGTGATTATACCCCTTGCAAGCATCCGCAACTACAAGAAAGTAATTAAGAATAAATCTAACCACAGCCTTTAAACTCGAGATCCTCGCGATCCCTCCCCGCATCGATATACCAACGGGGGTTCAGGTTTCGTCACTCCGGCAACCCCGCAATTAGCAAACGAATACAAGATGCATTCCCCTAGGCCCATAAATGGTGAAGTGTCATGTAGTCGACGTTCACATGACACCACTAGAAGAATAACACCACAACTTAAATATCACACCATTGAATATTACTCAACCATAGTTCACTACTAACATTTAGACTTCACCCATGTCCTCAAGAACTAAACGAACTACTCACGAGACATCATACGGAACATGATCAGAGGTGATATGATGATGAATAACAATCTGAACATAAACTTGGTTCAATGGTTTCACTCAATAGCATCAACAACAAGTAGAGATCGATACCGGGAGAGTTAACAATCAAGATCAAACCCAAATTGCTACGGCGGTGACGGTGTCCAGCGGTGATGACGGCGGTGATGATGGTGGAGATGATGATGATGGTGATGGTGATGATGTCCAGCTCGATGACGGTGACGATGGCGTCGATTTCCCCCTCCCGGAGGGAATTTTCCCGGCGGATTCCTGCCCGCCGGAGAGCTCTTTTCTCTCTGGTGTTCTCCGCCCCGCAGAGGCGGCTGTAACTCTTCGCGAGGTACCCCTTCTGGCTTAGGTTTTCGGGACGAAGGATTTCGCGAAGAAAAGGAGGCGAAAGGGGTCGTGGGCCCTCCACACCACGTGGCGGCGCGGCCAGGGCTTGGGCCGCGCCGCCCTAGGGTGTGGGCCCACCCTGGCTCCTCCCCGGCTCCTCCTTCCGGCTTCCTTCGTCATCTTGAAAAATAGGATTTTTGGTATAATTTTCTTCCACAGTGATCTTCCGAAATATTGCTTTCTCGACGGTGCTTTTTCCAGCAGAATCCCGGCTCCGGTGCTTGATCCTCCAATAATGATGAAACATGCAAAATAGATGAAATAACATAAGTATTGTGTCCCAATATGAAATATATCAATGAATAACAGCAAATTATGATATAAAATAGTGATGCAAATTGGACGTATCACCGCTCAATGTCAGAAAAGATAACAAAAACTCGGGGTCATAGGAAATATTAGCGAGACAAAAATCCGATGATTTCGCAAAGAGGCTCACAATTTTAGTTGTTAACATTAAAGTAAGATACGAGTATCTCCAACAACCGATATAACATGTGATAAATTCCAAACAACCCGACACGAGATAACAACAGAACTCTACACACGTGCGCTATGACAACATACCGTTTTTTGCTTCTTCAATTCAATTCATACACCTTAGCTGTTTTCCTACATGCTCGAGTGCATGTTCCAGATCTTGAAGGCCACTCAAGATCAACCCAACAAACAAAGCCACACCTTATGTCATCCGACAAATATAATCATGAACGCTATAATTGAGCATAACACACTAAAAATGCATATTATTGTGTGATCCTATCTATCTACTAGAATTTAGCTAAACATGACCAAGTTGTGTTATGTAGAGGAGTAGGACCGCCACATGTGTTCATACCATCGAAAGGAAAGGCTTTGTCGAGGGTGCGTCGTGGATGCAGCAAGGCTAGGTATCATTGTCGTTGAACCTATGGTACTATGGATCAACGATGATTTCAGGCTTGTAGTCCACCTGTGAGTACTACATAGTCCAAATGGTACCAAATTAAGCTAGTGAAACCCAAAAATAATAGGGATTTCTATTTTCGTGCCCTCGAATTCTTAGTTGTGCTCAGTTTTCCCCAGCGGCTTAGTTTTTCCTTAGTTTTGCCCAAGCCCTTGTCTGAAACCCTCATAAGTGCTGGAACGGCCAGTTGCCCAACGGGTCAACAACTTTGACAGTTATCTGCTGACTAGTGGGGCCACGTAGAGCCCGCAAAGACACATCAGACCATCCAGATTTGTTCATATACATATATTAACGTTGTTTCTTGTTTTAGACCTCCCGATCAACAAAATCTACTGGAAGTAAACGAGGCGCGGCTAGAAAGATGGAAGACCATGAAAGGTGCACCATCACGGAAATCGCTGAAGTGGGCGAACCGATTGCTCCCACGCTCACGCAAAAAAGTTTGTAAGTCAATGCGGAGTTATTGTTAGGGTCACCATCCCGATCACCGCTCAAGAATTGAAGAAACCTGCTAATGCGGAAGGAGTTACTTATGTCGACACGAGATCCAAAATTATGATGTTTAGGAAGCTCCTGGTAAATTTCATCTTACCGGAGCCAACTGACTCTGAACGTGAGAATGACAGGCCAGACCCTGAGGATCCCAAGCTGAATATCGTACATCGAAGGCTCAAGAAGTGGGCTCTTAAGAAAATGGCAACACGGTTCAACGGCTAGAAGAAGAAATTGGACAACTGGTTTGTCAAGGAAAAAAATAGTTCGGATTTCAATGGACCCTATGAGAAGATAAAAGACCACTGGGAGGAATTTTTGAAGTACAATATATCGGAAAGGGCAAAGAAAAGGTCAGCCACCACTGATAAGATATACTATCATATCTTGGGGCAAGGAGGCTACAAGGCTGGCTGGCCTAAGTGGAAGAAATGGGAGGATGAACTAATTGGTAATGGGATCCGGCCAGAGGTATTGAAATGGAACCAGCGGTCAAGGGATTGGTTTTACACGCATGGGGGCACGTTGAAATCACAAGGGAAATGTATATATACACCAAGACATAAGGAAAACCCACTTCCCATCGAATCCTTTAGAAATGTTTCAAAGGAAGTTAAAGAGGGGAAGTTCCATCCCGAAAGAGAGAAGAACGAGCTCGCCCGCGCCCTTGGCAATCCTGGACACCCAGGACGAACACGAACCATAGCAGGTTCCAAACCGTGGTATATTGGGTTTCCTGCAGAAAAGAAGAAATATCCCAATAGAAGCCGTCAGAGGCAAAAGGAAGTGGTTCAAGAACGCGTTCTAAGCTAGAGGAGAAAGTGAGGCAGATAATGTCAAGCTCCCAAATGGTCACCCAACCTCAAGCTAATCCACATATAGAAGAAGTTGCATTCGATGCTACCGGGCAGGGATCTCAGCGGAAAAGCAGCGTGGCTTCCACGGTGCTGTCGGGTGATGATGCAAATGTGGATCCGCCGATGGATCCTCGCTACCCTGTGGATCATATCACAGAGTCGACACCCCTTGTGAGCTACATGTCAAAGTGATGGGCTATTTATCGCTCAAGGCGGTGATCGACTATGTCTTACCAGAAGTATCTAATCAAAGATATCACTGCAGACCGGTTCCACATGGCTACGCTTTTGCCGTGGTGAATCAAGTTATGGATGGGTATGGGCCGCTGCCAGTGGAGGGGATTTGCTAGAGCCGGGAGAAGCCAAGAACACTATAGTTATATGGCGAAAGGAATTCATTGTGATTCCGGGTTGGACGGTGCCAACAAGGTCTCCACCGAGCCAGCATTCTCCACCGATGCAGCCGTCTCCAGTGCGTCAACCGTCTCCATCGCCTTTCCCGTCTCCATCGCGCTAGCCTTCTCCATCACCGCGTGAGCCTTCTCCACCGCCGCGTCAGCCTTCTCCGCCGCCGCAGCCCACCACTAAGTCTAAGAACAAAAAGCGGAGCGCTACGGCAATGAGTCGTAACTGATCACCGAAACACCGACAGGAGCCCCTCCCAAGAGTACCTAAGGTTCCTCCCAAGAGACCTTACGAATATACAGAAGAGGAAAATGACAAGATCGCAAAGGAACGGTACATGAAATCCAATTTTGGCAAGAAAAAGCCCCAGACTAAGCCCGAGCCTCCTATATCTAAGGAAAAAAAGTTGAAAATGTTGAAGTACAATCATCAACCTGAGCCAAGTCTTTCATCGAACTATGACCGCTCTATTCACAAGTCAAATGTGGTAGCAAAGGACTGGTGGGAAAAAATTAAGGTAGAAGGGAAACCAGTTCCCCAGCTTGGAAACCAGAAAAACTGGTGCCCCCCGCTCCAAGTGTATCCCGATGTCCTACAATGCCTTGAGCCGGAGATGGTAGCACTATACAAAGAGGAGGCAGATGCGGCCGGTATGAGTATTCCTGAGTACTTAAGCCGCATCGAATTCAAGCACACAGGTGATATCCAAATAGCATACTAGTACCAGTACGGGCAACCTCTCGTCAGAGCTGAGGAGTTGCCTTATCTATGAACACAACTGCGATTACTGCATAAGTGGTACTTGGATGCATGTCAGGATGGTCAGAACTGGATCATGATGGCAATCAAAGATGAGCACTACGGGCGTGGAAATGACGTGATAAACATCGAATTTTCTGAATTATTTCATTTATTCAATCAAGACGCCCTCGACAAAATCTATGATAAATGCCTATTGTCTGTAAGTATTATTTATATAATTAAGTCTCTACCGCGGCTCGTCAATTGCATGCATATAACTATGCTCACTATATTATTTATGCTCTCACACGCTTTCCCAAGGACACGGATGATAACTTGGTACATGTCTTAAGGAAACACTCATACAAAAGGGAAATACTATTTCCTTACAACTTCGCATGAGTGTTACTATCTTGAACACATTAAATATTTTTCGCTTACTCCATGTGTTAAGTGTAATTGATGAGTTATGCATATATCCGCAGGTTTTACTATATCTTGATAGTCATTGAACCTGACGCCGGAGTAGCAGAAGTCATGGACACGAAAAGTGAACCCCTTGCGGCATGGGGGGACATGGCTGATATGCTCGAGAGGGCTTGGAAACGGTTCACTAACAAGACTCCGGGTGCGTGGAAAAAAGAGCTTGAAATTAGACCTGTACCGGTAAGTACTACTAGCTAGGCCGCGCATCTCTTTGATTCTAGTTTCAATGCAATTATTACTATCCTTGATTATTATTTTGATTGAACTTTGTTCTCGTAAAGTGCTTGAGGCAAGAGAACGGGAATAATTTATGTGGATTCTATATTTGCGAGTTCATTCGCCAGACGACCCACCAGGGGGCTAAAATTTTAGATCAACTTGAAGTACGTAAACAACATTCATAATTTTATTTATCACCTTGTGCTTCATTCACATATATATATATATATATATATATTTATATATATATACTGACCACCTTCTTGAAATTATTAGATCCAACGGTCGCGGGACGGTCTTTTAACAACCGAGCGTGTACGAGCAATTCAAGAAGAATTGGCGGGATTCTTACTTGAGCAAGTCATAGATCCAAACATAGCATACCATCAGCCCCCCCCCCCCCCCCAAATTTTGGAGAGAAATTATTTTGGAAGTTGATGTAGACATATATGCATGAGCGTGTGTCACTTCGATCGATATATTCATAATGTTTTTATGTAATATAATGGTTTCATATAGATATGTGTGTGCATTATAACGTGTTTCAAATGGAGGCAGACTCTGCCATGGCAGCGTTCTGGTGAAATTCTCTGCCGCGGCAGCGTTTTAGTGTAATTCCCTGTTGCGGCAGCGTTTTAGTGCAATTCCCTGCCGCGGCAGGGAAGGGCCCCTAAACGCTGCCACGGCAGAAACCTTTAGCACCGGTACTAAAGGTCCTCCGCCCGGGCGCTTCTCTGCGAGCCACGTGGTGCCCCTTTAGCACCGGTTCGCAACTGAACCGGTGCGGAGGGGGGGGGGGTGGTGGGGGCTTTAGCACCGGATGAGTTGCACCGGTTGCCCATCCGCTAATTAAATATAGCCATTTCAAACCGGTGATAATGCCCTCTTTATATACGAGTCGATAGATAGGGCAATCCGTTTCGTCCATCCAGCTAGAAACATAATAAGCTTATTACAGATTGTTACAGGCTCTCCTTTACTATTACTGCCATGTTTTCTTTTCCCAGAACAGGGAGGGAGGGCGCGCGGTTGCGGATCGTCGCGCCAGCGCGGAAATGACCATTTCAAACTCGCGAACGGTTCCCTTTGGCTTCCCCTCTCCTTGTCCATCGCATCGCGCAATGAGCATGCTAGCCCCCACGTTTTTCCTCACGTCCGCCACGTCCCCTCTTGATCCATCCATTGCCGCACCGCACGATCATAACCAACTCCTCTCGTCTCGTCTCTATAAAGAACCCGCCTCCGCGAGCCCCCACGATCCAGTCGATCGATCGATCGAGCACGCACGGTTGGTGTGGAGCCAGCAGAAGCCATTGATCGACACCGCCGAAACCCTCCCTCTCGTCGATCTCGGCTCGCCAGCACAGTCGAGATGCCGCCGATGGCGACCGCGACTACGGACTCCGCCGCCGCCACCCGACGTTTCGCCGTGGCCTGCGGCGAGCTCAGCCGGTTCGTCAAGCCGGCCGGCCCGGTGGCGATGCCGATGCGGATGTCGGCGTACGGCGCCGGGGCCGTGCAGGGACCCGACGGCCGGCCGGCTGACGGGGGGCAGCAGCTGACGATCTTCTACGGAGGGAGGGTGGTGGTGCTCGACGGCTGCACGCCGGCCGGGGCCGCCGAGCTGATCCGGTACGCCGCGGCGGCGGCGACCCCGACTGGCCGCGCCGGCGACGGAGCTGGTGGACATACCCATCGTGAGGAAGGCGTCGTTGCAGCGGTTCCTCTCCAGGCGCAAGTACAGATCCGTCACGGTCCTCGACGGTCCACCGTACAGTCATCCGCAGGAGAGGGCGCCGCCGCCGCCGGCGAAGAAGCGCAAGACCGAAGATTCTTCTTGGCTCGCCCTGGGTAGCTTAGGAGACATGCACGCGCACTGGTCCATCGCCTAAACATATGCGTGACAACATACATCACAGCTTCCCTGCTGGCGGTGACAAGTGAAGTAGGATTTTTTTTTCGGTTGTGTGTGAGTAGGATGTTATTTACCAACTACTGATATTGCCGAAGTTTAATTGGGATGCCGGATGCATCTGCTCTCTCCATCTAAAAAGTATATTTCTATGTATCAAAAAAATCCGCATGTATACATACAATTTCACGAAATGACAATATTTTTTGCAGTCCATGAAAGACAAAACGAGAATGAATTTTGTACATATCTGCATGGGTGTAGATGCTTTTGTCACCATCCAAGGTAGATGGAAAAATAGCTCTCTATTTTCTTTTTTTATCCGAATCTCAAAACAAAATAAATGGTCGACTGAAACACCCACATCCATAGTATATTATCGAAAACATCTCTAAAATATGAATCTTGTAGCAACATTGGACAGAAATTTGTCTGGTCCTACGAGCCATCTGAAAGCAATCTGTTATGGGCTTCAAAAGGATGCTGAGATCCTACGTGCCGGCCTAATTAATCGGTACGAAAGGAGTAGTTAGCTATTACTCCTACCTCAGTTTGTAACGGCTTTTTTTAAAGAGCTAGTGACTATACATTTCCTACCGGAGATATTATTATTATTTTTGAGATGGAACACACGATTCCTTAGTCTCCTTAATCCTACAAGCCCGCCCACTTTTTCCTTGCAAGCTCCGCTACTGCCAGTATTGTCACTTAGCCCCAAGTAAATGTTCTCATTTATCCGAAGGTACGCATATGCCAAAGGATGTAGGTCTCTCTTTTGTTGATAGTAAGCCATATTGTTTCTCTTACTCGGTTCTCCAATACCGGGCACATCTACATACATCATACTTCTTAATTCATATAAAAATACAAATATAAAAGCACATGCAAAGGTTTATTTGTCGCGCACATCCCGCACCCCTCTCATCTATCTACACTTGGTGTTGTCAAACACAACATAACATAGGTAAACAAGGCATTAACTGTAACTCAAAAATCTTAACCGATGTAATAGACAATCATAATGTGCTTCCAAAGTATGACAAACTATAAAAGTTCCAAAACAACTATAGATGCATAACATGTATCATCTCACACCACCACAAACACCATCAAGGTAACACATATATGGCCAGTCAGCACTTCATGTGGCTCTAATTAGTGAATACCATAGAGGGTTTGGATCAAGATTCTACCACCAACCAAAAGTCCAGAGGGTTTACTACTCCCCTCTCATGGTGGAGGGCGACGTGGAGTCATTGCTGAAGGAAGGAGAGGCCGCCAGAGTCTAGAGGTGATTGGAAGCGGTTCCCCCTCCAACCTTCCTCCTACGACGGACTAATGTGTGTCTGTTTTGATGTTTTTGGTCCGCGCCTCCATGTGTGAAAAAATAAAATACCATGGGATATATATTACTGCCTTTTTATGTCAAAACATGTCAGTGTGCGAAATAGTAAGGCAATCAAACGACCGAGGAGGAAGATCCTCCCGATGGGATGGCTAGGATCCCCGCCATGGGCCTAATCTCCCGGCCTGTTTATCTCATGGGCGTCTACTTTGGCATTTTGTATGTTTCTTGAAAATTCCAAAGCGTGTACTTTGATCTTGCTCTTTTTTTCAAGTGTCGTTGCTCCTAAAAAATGAAAAATACTCAAAAGAGGTATTCTGTCTCCAAAAAGTTGAATACTAAATAAATGGAGACTTTATGGAGAATCCCCAAGATTAATGTAAGACATGTTGGCAACATCATATCTATACCTAATAATAAAAGCAAAAGTGTTTCCGTGGTTTGGTTCGTTTCGTCCGTCATATTTAGCTTTGTCCATCATCTTTGTTAATTTCTTTGCACGAATCAGTTAATAGGAATACGATCCGGACCAGGGGCAGAGCCTGGCTTGGCAGATCCGGCCAAGGACGGCGGCAGCCGAGACGGAGGCTGGCCGGCGGCGACCGGGACGGAGAGCTCGGACGGGGCCGACCGGAGAGCTTGATTTGAAGCTCTAAATCGGCCAAAAAAGACTAAATTTCGTGGAATGAGAGAGGAAGAAAGGAGTGGAGCAGCGACGACCGGAAAGATCATCGGCGGCGGCGCGGATCGAGCACGGAGTTGCAGCGTGCAAAGAGCTAGATCATGAGCTCTGATACCATGTTGTGAATGAGCAACTAGTATTCACTGTTGGGCCAAAGGCCAGTACATGTACATGGTGCAATATGCAGAAAACCCCTCATACACTGGGAATATACAGTAAAATGGTCTATACACCACTAACAGTATAGAGGTTCTAACTGCATTTCTGTGCCAATGCACCAGAAATTAAGCCTCCCTAAATTATGTCCACATATGATAAATTTTGCAGTTCTTCCTCTTCATGATAATTAACAAAACTAATAAAACCTTCCTGAGATGTTTATTAAAGGTTTGGTATACCTGAAATTTCCGCTGTCATATCTAAGTTGGAATAGGGGGAAAAGTCCTATATATCAATGGATCAGATCAAATATTGATTTGTTGTGTTTCATGGATTATGAAATTCCAAGTTCATTCACCTAAAAATCAAATTGTGGAATCCAGTCTTCTAGAGTTCACTATATCTTAGAAGCTTCCTTGAATTTACTTTTATAGTACTAATGAAGGAATAATGATAGATGTTCCAGGGCTGGGAATGTATGGAAAGCATTTCATTTAACAAATTATCTATTCTGAGCACAATAAAATATTTGATACTTTGTTCAAGAAACAAAAAAAAGTTTGATACTGAAGCTGTAGTTTGCTTTTTTTTTTTTGACTATGAGAGGTTATTGGGTTTAACTGCAAATCCAAAGTTTTTCTAAAGAAGATATTTGCCATAACTGAGATATACTATCATCTATATATGTCAAAAAAGAGGAAATTGCCTATAGGTTAAATCCTCAGATTCAGTGTTGATTTTAGTCGTGTTGAGATTATTAACTTTATTGATGCTTTGTTGGTCGGGCCAACCTAATCTACATCTATCTTGGAGGTGGCATTTTGGCTCATAGGAGCAAATGCTCTCATTATATAAAATAATTAAAAATTAATTTTAAAAATGTTTAAAAAAATTGAGATAAAATTTTTGGTATACATCGCGACATTCTATGTTCGTATACAAGTTTTCGTGGAAAAACAACATTTTGTGTGGTGTGTACAAAAAAGACAAAAAAAAATGCTGTATGTAGTCGTGTTACAACATCAAAATTTGTCTTTTTTACAGGAGCCACAGAAATTTTTTAATTTTTTTGAAAATTTGTGTACCAACATAAAATATTTAGATGTACATATAAAAATTTAGTTTTTTGACACTTCAAAATATGGATTCACTTAATGAGAGCAAATGCTCCTATGAGCCAAAGTGCATTTCCCATCTTCCATGTAGTATAAACATACGGATGCCTAAGTAGCAGTTTGTTTTCTCAGGATAAGAAAAGTACATATGGAGGAGACTGAATTAGTTTACATTGTTCTGACGTACAACGAGCTGACAGAACATCAAGGTTACTTCCTTCAGCAATTTTCATACTGTATTCTATATTGCTCAGCAGCCTGAATCGATTTATATTTCTCAGCATCTGTTACAATAACTATTGGAGGAGTTAAAAGCTAATTTGTGGAATAGTACATGGGAGACGCCTATAACAAGGAAAAATGGACCGGACAGCCTTTGAGCAAAAAGAAAAATGTTCGGAGCTTTAAAGTTTAATACACAATCCTCTGATGCCTTTCTTGGTGGCATTTCGTAGAGGTAAAACAGTCACTCAGCTAGGTATTCTTAGACTGAAACAAAATAGTGAATTCTGCTAATATAGAATACCAGAGCATGGGATACATCTATACCTTTCCCACACGTGCCTGCGTAGATCCATTTAGACATCCATGTAACGTTTGAGTATAGTATCAAGAACCTTTGCATCATTTAGTTACTGATTTAAACTACATATATTGAAATTATAAATTGAAGTTTGATATTGCTGGATAAGTTTTGTTCACCTTTTGCATGGGCATGAATACATGATATATTAAAAGAATTGAAATATCTGTAAGAGGACCGTTAACTAAAATTCCTACCTTTCAGAATTGACATATTGTAGTGTAAGATATTAACCAAAGTACCGAGGATACACGCATAGTGAGATAAAATATTTCGCGTTGGATGCTTTCATCCATTTGTATCTATTTTAAAAGGATTAGGCTTTAGAAGCTGCAACACATTTATATAAATATATTTGTGTAGCTCTACTAACTTTCATTTATTTGCATGTATTATAAATATATCCCATGCTCTGGTATTCTATATTACCAGGCCTGCTGCCCGTCCTGCTGGCGCACGCGGCCTCCGTCGCGCCGGCGCTCCTCCGCGCGTTGGGCCGAGGGCCACGGGGCTTGGCCTGCCGGCTGCCCCCTTCGCCGTGGTGAGGCCTCCGGCGTCTGCCGCACGCCGCCCCTGGCGCCGTGCCGGCCTGCTGGGTGGCGGTGCTGCTCCTCCGTGGTGAGTCCCCGCCGGATCTGGCCGTGAAGGCCACGGGGCTTAGCCTGCTGGCAGCCCTCCGCTGTGGTGAGGCCCTCTGGTGTCTGCTGCGCGCCGCCCCTGGCGCCGTGCGGGCCTGCTGGGAGGTGGTGCTGCTCCTCCGTCCTTGCCGGTTTCTGGCCGTGGTGGCTCGGGTCTCCTCGCGTGAGGCCCGCCCCCCGGCTCCTGCGTGTTCCGGCCGCCTCCGAGTTCTCGCCCCGGGTGTCCGGCCGTTGATCCCGGCCCCTGGCGCGTGGCTTGGCTCATGGACGGCCGGTGTTGTGCCCCTCCGACGGGCTTCTGGTGTGGGCCCTTTGCAGCTCGACCGCTCCCCCTTCTTCGGTGGCCCGTGTCCACCCCTCGCCGCGGTCTCCTGCTGAGTGGGGGAGGTTGGCCTGTCCCGATGCTATGGTGGAGATGCACATCCAGGCGAAAGCCTGTGGACGACGACACCTGCGGGCGTCGTGCTCCTCCGTGGAGGCGTCCTCTTGGCTCTGTGCACCTCCTGACACGCTTGGGACAACGCTTGCCTCTTGTCGCCCCGCTGGCCGCCCGCTCGTGTACTTGCGGGACTAGGTTGTTGTCATGGTGGCCCGGCCGAGCTGCCTGGACATCCTGGGGTTGCCTCAGTATGCGCCACCCTTCGACCACGGGGTCGGCACACCGGTGTCGTCGCCCCAGTCTCGGCTATCCGATGCCCTTCGACTGTGGTTGGTCTCGGTGGCACATCCCCTTCGGCAATGCCGGCAGCACACCGGTGTCGCCGCATGGACTCGGCTATCCGACGTCCTTCGATCGTGCCGGGATGCTTCTTCGCATGCTTCTGTTGGTGTCCACGTATTCCACCAGCTTCTCCCCTGGTCTGCCTGCTTGCGGTGTGTATTTCTCCGGAGATACCCGTTTAGCGGTCGGCTTGAGGTCCCAAGGTGACGTCTGGTTGTGGCCTTGTCTGGTTCGTGCTTGGGGCGTGCCTCGTCTCTGCATCGCCCTTCGACCACGGGGTCGGCACACCGGCAGGGGTGGAGCTCCCCTTTGGGCAAGGTATGGCACTTGCCCTACCTTGATTTTTGGCAAAAAGTCGAGTATCTATATACATATGTGAATATACTATAAGTTTTGTATAGTTTTTGAAGGGAAAACAAAAGAAAAAGATGAGTTGGTGGACAGAAAAGAACTATCTATGTCATGCGATTCGTTCGCTCGTGATAAGGACCAACCTCGATCATGATTCCAGGTCCAAAAAAGAAAAGAAAAAAGCGATCGTGAGTCAGTTTCGTCTCTTCGTTTTCGAGGTGAGTCATGCCAGATGTGACTTTCTCCCGGAGACCAGGACTCGTCTTTGATCTTTTGCGCTACCGGCTGTTCGTGTCCTGGCTGCTTCCTCCCGACGAGATCCCTTTGACTCCCCCGCCCCCCGCCAGGCAGCCAAGCCGCACGCCCCTCTTGTAAATCACACGACGCCTAAGGGGGAGGTACAATTGTAGAATTTTTTGTCAATTTGCTGAAATTTAAATTTGTGAATTGTGAGCTCTGTAACATGAACAAACTACTAATGCGTTTCATTATCAAGATAGAGTTGCGCACCAAGATGTCAGATAGTTGGGTTAATGATTTAATAGTGTGCTACATCGAACGAGGGATATTCAAAAATCTTGATCTTCATGAAATTAAAAAAATATTTTCAAAAGGTAAAGCTTTACCATTACCTGGAACTTCTAGACAACATTAAAGCTTCATTATCGGTACTTTTGTAGGTTATACTTATATTTGAATATGTTGCTATTACCATAGTACCAAGTAACTATGTTTACCATCATATAAATTATTAATGTGTCGAGACAATTTATTTTTTGCATCATTTTTTTACGTTTAAAATTGCGCCCGACCTCAATTTTTTTCCGTCCTTCGGCACTGCACACCGGTGTCGTCGCCCCAGTCTCGGCTATCCGACGCCCTTCGATTGTACTTGGTCTTGGTTCTGCAGGTCTTCGTCGCCGCCCCTCGCTCGCTTGCCAAGTCATAGTGACTGTCCTTTGGGGTGCTAGCCTCCCGAGGGGGTTCGGTTGGCTTCGGATGCTAACCTCCCCCTTCCCTTGTGTTCCCTTGTTTATTTTTTATTTTTTTTAGTTGTCTTCTTCTCCTCTGTACCCCCTTATTTCCCCCTATCTATTTGTAAGAACATGAGCATGCCAGGCTACTTTCGTGGAATATAACAAGCGGTGGGGATCCCCCCCCCCCCCCCGTCAACCTCGAAAAAAAGATCGAAGAGCGAAGTGATAATAATGATATGATGTTGCAATTAAATGATTTTATCTTTATGGTTACTGCCAAACTAGAATGCATATATAACAGGTAATAAGGAGCTAATTCAGGTTTATGGTTCCTTCAGATAAGCAACAGATAGGTTTGCACTATTTGGAGTAGCATTATTATAAAACATTGCCCAGTACGTGCTAACGTATGCGGACAGAGATCAAGGCAGAGAAGAAGGAAGCAAACAGAACTTGTCCGATCAGATAGCTCAACGGTGCGTAGGTGAGGTAAAAAAACCGTGTCTCCGATCCGGTTAGTTATTTACGCGCAGCAGCTTAGTTACGGACGGTGCGCGCGCGCCGCATGTTGAGGTGCTGTTGGAACTTTGTTGATATACAACGGGCAAGATGGTTGACGTACCGGAGCTGGATCATTCGGTGCTAGCTGGAGAAGCACGAATCACACGATGCATGTTCCATGTGCCTAGCAGGCTCATGCATTCGGCGCCAAACTGTTAGGCGTCTCCATCGATGGATCACGCCCGTGCCTTGGCCTGCCTAACAAAGGGCAGCGCTAGCTGTAGGAGTAGCGAGTAGCACGCGGCACACGCGACATGCCTCAGGGATGTCACGCGCGCGGCACCATGCACGCACGACGCGCCGGCCGGGCCACCGTGTGCACGCGCGCGCGCTGGCACCAGCTAGCAAGGAAGATGCCCGCGGTATGTATCTGGGCGGCAATCTAAGAGTATCTTCACGCGCGTCACCTAAATTAGAAGAAGGGGATCAACGATGTCGACAGCGCCTGTTGAGCTGACACTAGCCCATCTAGCATGATGACCTCGGCCTGCTCTATCAGCGGTGCCGATGCCATCGCTGGTGCACTCGTCGATGCCGACGCACGTGCACTCGCTAATGCGGATGTATGTGTGCTGGTATGCTGCCGATGCCTCTAGAGTTGAAGTTGATGATGCCATGGACGCGTCCATTTTAGCCTCGATCTCTTCGAGGATCATGGCTTTGTAGAAACTATGCGCCGTCCGAACCTGAGAATCCATTCCCGCTCTCGAGACAACCAAGAGCATGAATTCATTTTTGCGTTTATTAATGGTGACACGCTTCTTCTTGATCTGCATCTTCTTTTCTTCCTTCTGGAGGAGCGGTGCCCATCTCTCGTCGGCCTTCTTTCGCGAATGAGCAAGTTCGACGAGACATCGGCAAGGCACTTGTTGATCAACGACTGGATCTTCTCTATTGACGCTGCTTCAAGCGCGGCTGCCTTGGCCATCTTGTTGCCTGTAGGAGTGTAGGGCGCCTGCTGAGGCTACGAGCATATCCAGATCAATGATGCCATTTTTCCCTTCGCCATGGAAATGCGCGTCAACATCCACTTCTCACAGGTTTTGAGTTTCCTATAGCAATGCAGCAAGCCGAATTTTCTATGGCCTTCTGGATTCTTCCGGTACAAGAGAAGAGTGTGATTCAAATAATCAAAGGAAGTGCAAAGACAATCATGTATATCCACATAGAAAGAGACGACGTCACACATACCTGGTCGACGTGGGTAGTGTCGTTGTCCTCCCTTAGCTCGATTTCGGGTAGCCATGGAAGATGTTCACCTGCGCCTATATGATGGCCCAGCGCGTCGATATTGCCTTCTTGCCCCTCTTCATTATCATCGTGGCGTAGTCCTTATCGAGGTACTCGCGTTCGTCGAGCATTGCCTTGATCCTCTCCCAATAGGAGCCATATTTCTGATTAGCGTCGGTGATCGCGTAGATGCTCACCGTCTTCGGGAGTCGCACAGGAGGTCGCGGTCTTGCCCCAACCAGGGTGACCTATTGGCCAGGCGGTGTGTCCTCTTCTGCCTCGTACCACCTATCATCGCCGACCTGCTCGAAAACATGGTCCATCTCCTCCTGCTCCGTGCCCTAGGCCTCCACGATCGCGACCACTCGTGCTCCTCCACCCCACGCTTCTCCGTGTTCAGTGAGAACCGCTCGCGAGCAGCCAACATGAGCTTCGCCCATGTCGTGTGCACCCTACGAGGCATGGCACGGAGGAGGCGAGGGCGCTGGAGAAGGAAGAGGTGGACGGGGCCGCTGTGAGTCGTTTCAGACGGCGAGGCCGCGCGCACGGGATTTCAAAGGCGGTGGACGTAGCGGGAAACTTCGTGGGTGGAAGCTCCGAGCACTACAGGAATGGCGCGATACGCCGAGGGCCTTTTATACGCCAACGGCCAAAAGTCGGGGCCCTCGGCGTATGGCCTGGCCTGGCCAGCCTCCTCATCCGACCCTCGACGTAGCGCGGCCGTCGGCGTAGCGAGGTCTACGCCGAGGGCAGCCCTCGGCATATCTTTGGCCCTAGGCGTAGACAGGGCTACGTCGATAGCCACCCTCGGCGTAGCCATTTTTCAAATTTGTCTAATTTTGTAAAAATCATAACTAATTCATATGATGTCAGAAAAATGCGTATGAGGTATCAAAATGTTCATAAAAACATCATCTATCCGTTTATGTCAAAATCATGCATATTTGAATCATGTACAGTACCATGTTAATATAGAAACAATTCAATCACTTTCTTATATGTCCTCAGGTTCCCGTTTTAACCAGATGGCAATTTAAACGAAGTCAAAAAATCTCGCGGAGTCGCATGGCATCATTTTATGTGTCTTAGTAACCATTCCAAAAGATGGAATTGGGATATACCAATTATTTTGGAAAACCCTTCACAAACAGGCTATCACGTCCGGAGTTCTATGGCTTTTAGGGCAAATGAGTAGGAAACGGCCCGTGACACCACATAATTTGTCAGAACGAGGCCATATTTGGCACGTGTGTGGTCCCTGGGATGGGAAGCAAGGCCCCGGGAGCGGATTTCCAATCCGACCCATGGGTGATGGTTTTTTCATTTTCGGGATGCCAAAACGCGTTTTTTTTTGTGAAGCAGCTACATGGGACGCATTTTAGTATTACGCGAGACCTCCGTGTAGTGGTAGGACACCGCCTCGGCACCATATATCACATGCCATATGTACGCGCTAGCTATCTGGGAATCCATGCGGCTTCCTGCGGTGTCCCGCCGAATCCGCTGGAAAGTGACATGATTTGAACTAGGGATACACTTTCCGTCGCTCAATAAATTCCGGGAAAAATGTTTTTAGGTCTATGACATATCACTTTATGTGCGAATTTTTTTCTGTTTAGCGCGATGGTAAACGGGGGCACCAGCGCGTCCGGTACGGCCATACCGCATCTCCGTGGGGGCCCGTTTTGGCCAAATGGCAATTTAAACGAAGTCAGAAAATCCCGTGGAGCCGCATGGCGTCATTTTATGTGTCTTAGTAACCACTCCAAAAGTCGGAATTAGGATACGGCAATTATTTTGGAAAACCCTTCACAAACAGGACTATCACGTCCGGAGTTCTATGGCTTTTAGGGCAAATGAGTAGGAAACGGCCCGTGACACCACATAGTTTGTCGGAACGAGGCCATATTTGGCACATGCGTGGTCCCTGGGATGGGAAGCAAGGCCACGGGAGCGGATTTCCAATCCGACCCATGGGTGATGGTTTTTTCATTTTCGGGGTGCCAAAACGGTTTTTTTTTGTGAAGCAGCTACATGGGACGCATTTTAGTATTACGCGAGACCTCCGCGTAATGGTAGGACACCGCCTCGGCACCATATATCACATGCCATATGTACGCGCTAGCTATCTGGGAATACATGCGGCTTCCTGCGGTGTCCCGCCGAATCCGCTGGAAAGTGACATGATTTGAACTAGGGACACACTTTCCGTCGCTCAATAAATTCCGGGAAAAATGTTTTTAGGTCCATGTCATATCACTTTATGTGCTAATTTTTGTCCGTTTAGCGTATTGGCGAACGGTGCACCAGCCCGCCCGATACGACCATCTCGCATCTCCCGAGGGGGCCGTTTTGGCCACATGGCAAATTGGGCGTCATATTTGGATTCCTCTAATTTTTAGGTTCAAATGATGATATGGATGTTACATTTAGATTCCTCTCATTTTTCTGATCGATTTAGACATATTATTTGTGGAATTTCGATTTTCCGATTTAAAGATATTAATTGTTCCATATTAAATAGAAAAAAGACCAAAAAATAAATCATTTTATTTTTATGTGAATTCAATATTATTAATCATTGTTACTTATATATTCACTATTGTTTACTTAAGTAATTGTTTGGAATTCAAAAATAATGAGTTGTGACATCACGGTCCAAGGGTTAATAGGGTTGATAGGCTATTATTATCAGTAAGGAGTCAATTCTTTAAGGGAAGCTCATCCGAATGAAACCAAGAAGTTAAGCGTGCTGAGGTTGGAGTAGTGTGAGGATGGGTGACCGACTGGAAAGTTTAGCCATGATTGTAATTTGACCTAAGATTAAGTGTACTTAGAGTTAAAAGTGTATGGGTGAAAGATAAACAAGTTAAAAAAAGGGGAAAAAAATTAAAAAATTAAAAACTCTATGCCTAGGGCTTTGCCGTCGGCATATACATTTTTTTTTAAAAATTCGAACTTTTTTTTGGAAAAAGGAAAATTCAAATTTGTAAAATTTGTGTGCCGACGGTTTTGCAGTCGGCGTAGCATGCTACGCCGAGGGCCGGGCTACGCCGACGGCAATATTGTCTATGCGAGGGACCTAAACGCCGACGCCATACGCCGAGGGCTGCCGTCGGCGTAGCCTACGCCGAGGACCAGACGTGGCTACGCCGAGGGCAGCTGGCCGTCGGCGTATGCGTCCATTCCTGTAGTGGAGCCATCGTTCCATGCGCGGGACAACATTCCCACGCTCGCCCTAGCGACATCGCGTCTGCCATAGACACGTTGCGTTGAGCCTGCCTTGGCAGCGCCATCCAGGAAAGATGAAACCGCGTGGACTAAATGGATGACAGCGTTGAGTGCTGCGTGCGACCAAAACAGACGTACAGGTAGACATCGGCTAAATTTGGGTGGCCGTACGTTTGCAGATGGCCTTAGCTGCTGCATGTATATCGGCGCCTTCCCCGTGCCCGGCCGATGGCTTTGGAACGATCATGCCCTACCCGCGCGCGCGGCAATGCACAGGTACGTACGTGACTACGTGAGGGAGCCCGGTCGATCCCGATGGCTTGCCGCGCCTCGTGACTCTCGTGGGACGAGATAAACTGAAGAAGAGACGGCGACCGTCACGTCCCGTGCTCCCGCTTGGACACCATCCAGGTACTCTGCTATCTGTTGCTGCCGCTACGTACGTACTCGATCAGCCCTGGGGGTTGCAAATGTGACGACCATCACCATGGTACATTCCCGTGTGCTGTGGAGGCCAAGGAAACACGCGTTCCAGCCACCATTATATATGTTACTCCATCAGCATTTTGTGTTCAATTATGTTACATTAACTAGTTAGATAAACCAGCGAGAACTAAATTGTGGTTGGATGGTTAAAGTGTAATGGTACCCCAGTCTACGAGGGATTAATCCTCAGGTACGGTGCGACACTCAGATGTCTCATAAAAACGGAATATCTAGCTAGGGAGGTGTTGTTCCGCCGATAATGAGAAATTTGTGGTGAGTTCATCTTTCTTAGCAGTTTTTCTAGATTCGGTCTTCTAAAGATGCTCATAAAGTTTGTACTGTTTTTCAAAAAGGAAAGTTAGATTAACCAACATGAAGGCGTGGCTCTGGCCACCATAGTGTGAATAGGGAACCGATATCCGTTGACCAGATCTGGTGCAGCATGGGGTGTGTCTCTTCCTAGTGATCGAGCTCTGATGAATGGAGCCGGTGGTAAGCACCACTGCTGCATCGATGTTCGTTAATAAGGTTAAGCGTTGCCACCCTTTGATCTGGGATGTTGATCTGCTGATGTTCCTCTTGTTTGTCAACCGTGGTGGCGAGGGGAAGGGAAGGAGTAGAGGCAACACCGACGGATCTGCAGGATGATTGGGATCTTCTTTCGTTCCGGCGCATCGTTGTGGTGCTGGACGGGGGCCAGCAGAGCTCCCAACGAGCTTCCTTGGAGGAAGAAGTCAGAGTTCCCTCTAAAGGTGAGCCCCCTCCTCAAAAGCACAGCCACCTTCTGTGCGGTTGCCTCGCACATCTGCTTCTCCTCTCGGCCAACCTTTGTGGCGAGGGAGAGGGTGGTAGGGGTTTTAGCCGCTGCTATCTTCGGCCATAAGGATGGTCATGTTGCGCTCGGCCTTTGCTGCTTGAGCTTCTTCTTCCTCCTTCAGTGGAGGCTCTTCTACGAGCACGGCATGGCGGTCATCGCCACGGCTTCCCCAAGTGGTTTCATCCCCGGTGGAGGCAAGGGCGGCTTTGTTTGTTGGCCAACGATCATCGTGACACCTCTACACTCGATCGCATTTCGGCCATTTTCTGTGGGATCCTTCCTAAAATTGTACACCGGTCTAATACAGACTCCAGGTTTTTGTTTAGGATTGTTCTTATATATCCTTATTTAGTTGACCTGAACTAGGGATAAGAGTAGGGAGGGTCCCTAATTAACCAAAGGAAACTAAGCAGCACTTATCCTCATCCGAGCTGTTGGATCGGCCAACACCATCACATATACACACGAGGAATAATCCTACCCCCCCCCCCCCCCCCCCCACGACCACGAGGTAATTGCACTTGTTACTCGAATTAGGGATATGACAGTGGTAGAGATCCAGGCTCTCATTTACTATTCTTACTACCAGCCGCGTACTTCCCAGGACGGGGTGGCAAGAGCGGTTGCTGCTCGCGCCAGCGCGAAAATGACCTGTTCAAACGCACGCGACGCACCCATCCCTCTCCTCTCCTCCAACCCTTGTCGATCGCGTCGCGCAATGCGCATGCCGCAGCTCGCTACTACCCACGTTCTCCCTCATCACCTCCTCTCGCCATCGCTGATAACCGACTCCTCCTCGTCCTCCTCCTCCTCCTCGTCCTCGTCTCTCGTCTCAATAAAAAACCCCGCCTCCGCTACCCCGGCCCCGGCCACGACCCAATCAATCGATCCAGCACAGTTAGTGGAGCCAGCAGATCGAGGCCATCGATCGGCACCGCCGAAACCCTCGCTCCAGTCGATGGCGACTGGGTCCGCGACCAAGGACTCCGCCGCCGCACCTCGCCGTTTCGCCTTGGCCTGCGGCGCGCTGAGCCAGTTCGTCAAGGCGTCTGGCGCGGCGGCGCGCGTGGCGGCTGCAGCGCAGGAACCCCACGGCCCGCCGGCCGAGGGCGCGCAGCAGCTGACGATCTTCTACGGGGGGAGGGTGGTGGTGCTCGACGGCTGCACGCCGGCCAGGGCCGCCGAGCTGATCCTGTACGCGACGGCGGCGGCCACGCCAGCTGCGCCGGCGCCGACGCTGGTGGACGTTCCGATCGCGAGGAAGATGTCCTTGCAGCGGTTCCTCTCGAAGCGCAAGGACAGGTGCGTCCCCGAGGTCGAGATGGCGCCGCCGCCGCCGGCGAAGAAGGGCAAGACGGAAGCTTCCTCCTGGCTCGCGCTGGGTAGCTTAGGAGACATGCACGCCCAGTGATCGGATTCATCGCATCAACATGACAACAATAACCTACGTACACGTGTACCGAGCTGCGACCTGTGGGATGCATGCATGCTCCTCTCCCTGCGAGCGCGGTGTCTTAGTTTGATCGTCGTACCCACGGCCAAGTACCCCACTAAAATTGTTGAACTGCGTGAATATTTATATGCGCATTGTATGTTTCTTAATTAGTATGTACTACCTTGGTTCCAATAAATAATTTTTTCTTCTTCTAAAAGTCAAACTACATGAAGTGTGGTCAAGTTTTTAGAGCAAGGGCAATAGAACAGCCGGCTGCTGGCTATATGACCATGCCATGTCAGCTAACCGGCAGCTTAAAGTCACATACGTATAGTAGGATGACTATTATGATGGCTATATTAGTTTTTCAGTCCTTGTACAATCATCACCATTGGCGTTATCGCCAACATTGATTGGCTGCGATGAAGTTCCATTTTCCACAGCCTGTGTGTGGCTTGATGTGTTCTCAAAGAAACTGGGGAAATCACCAGGTGAATGAGAATCAAATCCCCTGCTCAAGCAATTGATGATCAAACCATTAACTTCATATCATTTATTTTACTCGCTATTGCAGGTAATTTTTAAGATCAGTTCACTTGTTTAAAAAGAATTATAAGAGGACAGATTATATGCTTATATAGACCACTAACAATTTATTTTACTGTCTATAGAGTACAATTCTATACACATTCAAATTTAATCAATCCTCTGTGCCATATATACTGCAATTTTAGTGAATACAGTTTTATATAGTCTGTAACATTAGTGCTAAAACCCATTCACTCCTACTTGTTCACCTTGGTAAACATATACACTAGTTCAGTTCATGCATGCCCAACACGGAAATAATCAAGCATCATGTTGCAATTAGCACAAAAAGCCCCAACACTCTTATTAGAGCCATCTCGTGCGTATTAGATTCAGTAAGCTAGCAACAAATTAATACTCAATATCCATGCGTATTAGATTCAGTAAGCTAGCAGCAAATTAGTACTCAATATCCATGCGTATTAGATTCAGTAAGCTACCAGAAAATTACTACTCAATATTTTAACTAAACAAGATGGAGGCAACAGCACATACCAAGCTTGCAGATTATACGCCTCAAGATTCCCAGCCGGGGGTGTAGGTTGTGCTGAGCCACCAGTTCCAGCAGGCGGTGTCCACCAAGAACCTTGAGCCAAAAAATCGCTCGGTTGAGCTACCCCAGCGAGCCAGCACGGTGGGGAGGAGGCTGCCATGGACTGTGGTGGTCGTGGTGGTAACCATGAGCCACTTGCAAACATGGAAGGGATGGCCGGCAGCGGGATGGATTGAGCCATTGCCGGAGGGACGGGCTGAGCTGCTGGTGGCCGGACGGGTTGAGCCGTCGGCCATGGGGATTCCGGAGGCACCGGTGCAGTTGTCCTCTTGGACTTTCCGGCCATCTCGCTGTGGGCGCCGCCGGCGCTCTTGGCGTCTAGGGTTCTTGTGCCTATTTGGGGATAATTTTGGTGGATTGGCAGTGATTTGACGGGGGGCTTGATTTGTAGGGGAGGCAGGGAGATTTGGCGCGGCGGAGGCCGATTTGGCGCGGGAAGGAACCGATTTGGCGCGGCGGAGGTCGATTTGCCGCGGGAAGGAATCGATTTGGCGCGAATCGATGGGGATGCACGGGATCTAGAGGAAGAAGGAAGCGCCTGCCTAGCGTCGGCACACGGGCTGCAAGCGGGCTATTTTCTCTCGATGCGTGCGCTGTAGCCGGGCGACAGACGAAGCGCTCGCTTTGCTCTCTTTCCTCCTTTCTCTCTCTCCCACGTAGGATTTTAATGACGTGGCAATCAATATAGCCTGCTGAGTAGACCTTATTATACTTGCTCTTAGGAAAAAAATATTATCATGTACATCAAAGTCAACACCTTTAGATACACCATCAATTATTTTTTTCATTTGATATCTATATGATATAGCGGTCTTTGATAGTTTTTTCTAAAAGTCTGATCAAAATTTATTTAGCTTGACTTTTAAGAAAATTTTATTCATTGGAATTTAGGGGTAACTGAACTAACGTATTGCCAAGTTGCCTTACAATTATTTATTTAGTCTCTTGCTACTCCCTATGTTCACAATTATTTTGCGTTCCGGGTCTAGTCAAAGTAACATTTTAGTCAAATGAATTATATTTTCATTTGATATCTATATGATATCATGGTTTTTGATAGTTTTTTTCTAAAAGTCTGGTCAAACTTTATTTAGCTTGACTTTTGAGAAAAAATGCAATATTCATTGCAATTGAGTGGTAAGTGCTCATGCTACTCCCTCTGTTCACAATTATTTTTTGCATTCAGGTTTAGTTGAAGTAAAATTTTATAACTTGTACTAAATATGTAGGAAAAAAATATCAACATCCACAATGTAAAAGTTACGGTATTACAATTGTCATCATCTATATTTCATACCATATCTATTTGGTAGTATGGTTGTTGATAATTTTCCCTATGTTTTCCGGTCAAACTTAATAACATTTGACTTTGGAAAACTCAGAATGCTAACTAAATGAAAACGGAGGGAATATATGGAGTACTTTCTATGTTCCATATTAACTATCGTGTTTATAAACAATTTAGATAAACCTATAAAAGTTAATAATAAATGTGAATAGTACGGTGTGGGCAATGTGTCTGCATGGGCATTAGCCGCCAGTTGCTAGTAGGTACTACCAATTCGTTAAGATCAAGAAATTTCATTATACATCTCATTAGTTATTGCATACACCAATAGTTTTACATGCATGAGAGAAAAGAGAACATGCATTATGGAAAAGGGTGCAATAAATAAGATAATCCTCATAAAGTGAAACCACGGGTCTGCTGGATAGTCTGTTTAATAAGATATGGGATTGCAGGTTCGATGCGTCACCTAAAGGGGTTATTGACCACCCTTCGTGGTCTGCCTCTATTGAGTTTGGAAATCAAAAGAAAGTCACATGTTGCTCCTCAGAAAACGCGTTTAGTGGCCTTCGTCGATGGGACAAGCACTCCAGTGTATGCGTTACAAGGCAACTAGCATTTGTCATGGAAGTTCGTGAAAGAATAACCAACACCGACGTGAAGGCCAGTCTCATTTCTTTAACAAGTTTGGGAGCAGAGCTGAAAAAGATGGGGAATTCCAACGATTCTTCGTTCATTAAAATGTCGATTCCTCACAATCGCTTTTTGTGATGCTGCAGACAATTTTAGAAAAGCTTATAGGTCTTATAATCCCTAAGGGAGGAAGAAACTCGCGCAGCTAAAGCCATCGCATCATGCATGCTACATGTGCCGGACGTACGTATGCATGCATCCCACTTCGACTAAATAATTTTGGAGCTGCGCACCTAATTGTTTGGCAGATGGCATTGAGGAGGCGTGCAAGTGAAAATGTGCAGCTTACAGAACACCCAAAGCTATCGAGCAGTGGGGAGAGCATGGATGGATTTACCGTAGTGGACGCGAATTTTTGGCACATCGGTGCTATGTACCCATAAACCCCAAAATTTGTAGTAATTTCAAAAATTGAAAAGAAGATCCGAGTCCTCTTAAAGACAAAAGATGAAAAACTATTGTACTTGTATAAAATTGTTTGGGCTCGAAATGATTTCTATGGTATCCTGGGCAAGAAAGGCAAATTTATGACGATATAGCATGAATAGTACATATACATGGGAATTACGATTTTTTCTTTTTTACGCAGGATACAATGATAGCAATTCCCTCGTGATTTTTTTATACAAGTACATTACTTGATCATCTTTGGTTCTCAAAAGAATTCAATTCTTTTTAATTTTATTAAATTGCTTTTTTTCCTTTCGGATGTTTGGCACCCATGATCATGGATGCATTTTCCATAGTGGGGAGTGTGAGCTACGGGGGCATGTAGCTGCCCACTCAATTTTACCATCTTTGAAAAAGGCCGAGCTAAATAGTAATCTCTTTATCCTAAAAAGGTCATCGATTTGTACATATAAATGTATCTAAATTTAAATAAATTTATAATATTTGTAAATAATGATTTGGCACAGCTTAGCACCCTTTTTCCCATCTAAAATTGAGTGTCCTGGGTCCGCCGAGTAGGTATCATGTGATCGACACAGCTCAGGTACGGAGTCATGGATGTCATGCGGCAGCAGCACGCGCGACGCGCCGGCCGGGGCAAAGGAGAGAAATAGTTAGCTGCTCGCGCGGCACGTTCCCCGCGGCCCATCCATCGGCAGAGCACGCGAGCAATGGCCAATGGCCAATGGAAATGGCATGACGCGGCCGGCCGGGGGGACAAAACAATGGCTTGCCGGCGCTGGTTGGGAGGCGAGCTTTGTGTGGGCTGCTCACATACTCACATGTACGTGAACGTGACTTCAAGGGCTGATCCAGGGCGAGGTCAATTAACGACTGCATGCAAATGTCACGAGTTGACATTTGCTTTGTAACTAATGTACTCGTGTTGTCTCATTTGACTCTTAAATGTCATTATTTGAATCTGTGGACCCTTCAAAATGTTTTCCCACAACTTATTTTAAGAGAGAGAAGATAATATGACTTCTTCATTTCATTTGGATGTCAAGATGATTCTCGTATGAACTTATAGTTTTCTGCCTTTTTTCGCATGTTTGAATTGACTGAGGATATTATATAAAACCCAAACTATATTTGGAAAATTGCATGAATAGCCATGTGTGGCCAAAGTGCATATAGATATTTTCTATAAATAAATTTTGTACTAAAACAATGTTTTCTAAATCCAACAGAACTTTTGAATTTCTATATATTTTCCTAATAATTTGGTTGAGTTGAATTTGAGCACGTTTTTAAGACTTTTATGAAACAGAAAAAAAAGAACGAATTGGAGGAGACCTAACACCTAAGGACCCAACTAGCTCGCCATATTTCTCTCCCTGCGTGCACGCATGCAAGCTGGCCCAACTCAGCCGTACACCCCCCGCGAGCGTATATGGGCTCGGCCCATTAAGCTGATCGTCCGCACACCCACACCCCAGGCGGAGGCACTGGGCTGGCGCAGTAACTTTTCTCTCATTTCTTTCTTTTTTCTTCTGCTATTTCATTTATGTTTTGCTGAATATGAATAAAATTTGAATCTAAACTTTCTGAAAATTTGAACAAATTTAGAATCTGAACATTTTTCGAATTTCAATATTTTCGCATTTGAAATATTTTGAACAAATTTCAAATTTGAATGGTTTTCAAATTTGAATGGTTTTCAAATTCCGAGCTGGTCGGTGGCAACGAACCAACCGCACACCCCCCGCGAGCGTATATGGGCTCGGCCCATTAAGCTGATCGTCCGCACACCCTAGGCGGGAGGCACTGGGCTGGCCCAGTAAATTTTCTCTCCTTTCTTTCTTTTTTCTTCTTCTATTTCATTTATGTTTTGCTGAATATGAACAAAATTTGAATCTAAACTTTCTGAAAATTTGAACAAATTTAGAATCTAAACATTTTTCGAATTTCAATATTTTCGCATTTGAAATATTTTGAACAGATTTCAAATTTCAACGGTTTTCAAATTTGAATGGTTTTCAAATTCTGAGCTGGTCAGTGGCAGCGAACCAACCGCACAACCCCCGCGAGCGTATATGGGCTCAGCCCATTAAGCTGATCGTCCGAACACCCCAGGCGGGAGGCACTGGGCCGGCCCAGTAACTTTTCTCTCCTTTCTTTCTTTTTTCTTCTGCTATTTCATTTATGTTTTGCTGAATATGAACAAAATTTGAATCTAAACTTTCTGAAAATTTGAACAAATTTAGAATCTGAACATTTTTCGAATTTCAATATTTTCGCATTTGAAATATTTTGAACAGATTTCAAATTTGAGCGGTTTTCAAATTTGAATGGTTTTGAAATTCCGAGCTGGTCTCTGGCAGCGAACCAACCGCACACCCCCCCGCGAGCATATATGGGCTCGGCCCATTAAGCTGATCGTCCGCACACCCCAGGCGGGAGGCACTGGGCCGGCCCAGTAACTTTTCTCTCCTTTCTTTCTTTTTTCTTCTGCTATTTCATTTATGTTTTGCTGAATATGAACAAAATGTGAATCTAAACTTTCTGAAAATTTGAACAAATTTAGAATCTAAACATTTTTCGAATTTCAATATTTTCGCATTTGAAATATTTTGAACAGATTTCAAATTTGAGCGGTTTTCAAATTTGAATATTTTTGAATTTAAACATCTTTTATATTTTCGCATTTTAAAAATATTTTGAACATATTTCAAATTTGAACAGTTTTCAAATTTGAACATTGTTTAATTTAAACATTATCTTAATTTGAACAATTTTTAAAAGTTTAAATTTTTTAATGTGAAAAAATATAAACAAAACCAAAAACAGAAAATAGAAAAGAAAAACAGAAAAAGAAACCAGAAAAGAAAAAAGAAAAGATAAAACGAACTACTACAGGCTAAATAGACACAAATGGGCCTGGCCCATACCCAACCAGGAGGTGTGCGGTGGCCGGTAGCCACCGACCTGGTCGGTGTATAAGGGCGTGTTTGGTGGCTCGGGCCAACCGAGAAATTTCCATCCCACCCGAGATATTCAGGGGAGAAGTTGTTTGTTAGACTGGCCCGGGTCTTCTCAGCAGTGCTCCACTCATACGGAAAACGCCCCAGAGCCTGGTTGAGGAGGGAAGTCCAAATCGAGCTTCTCTCCTCATCCCGGGCGAGCTCATCCCGCAAAGTACTGTAGCCCACTAGCCCGTGACCCCCATAACCTACCCGGCTGGCTCATTCCTCCCACCCCACGCTCTCATCTCTCTTCGCTCCTCATCCCGTGCAGCGCCTCCTCGCGCCTCCATGGCCGCCCACCTCGTCGTCGACCGGCCGCCCACCTCCTTCGACCTCCCGCCTCCGGTCGACCGACCGCTAAAAGCTCCGCCCACACACGAAGCTCCGCCGGCCACGGGATGCGCCGCCGCGGCCTAGCACCGCCACGGAATCGCGCCGCCACGGCCTCAGCACACGCGGAGCAGGACTGGAGGAGGGCCTCGAACTTCCGGCGGCCGCTTCTCTCGCCGGCGGCCGCTCCTCTCGCCGGCGGAAGCTTCTCAGGGACCTGATTGCTTTTTTATTTTTCCTTTTAGGGACCTGATTGGTTTTTCGTTTTGGCTGTCAGAGACCTGGTTGCTTTTTCGTTTTGTATGGCATGGCTGAAGTCATACGTGGGAACCAAACAGCTTCTCAGCTGAGAAACTCTGAACAAGAAATGGCTGCCAAACATGCAAAATATCTCAAGTCAACATAGTTGAGGGGAGCATAGCTGAGGGGAGAAGGAGATGTTGAGGAGAGCCGACCTACCAAACAGGCCCTAAGTTTTGCCGCTGCTCGATGGCTGACTCGCTGGTCGCTCTTTCCCTTCCAATTTTTTGCACATGGGCTGGACGTTACATGGGCTGAATGAGAGTTTGTACATGGGCTGCACAAATACAATTTGCTTCACCCGCACGCCTTCCTCATGTAAAGGAAACAGTTGGCCGCTGTTCGCCTGTTCGTCTTCGTGCTCTCTGGCGCCACCTTTCGTCTGCCGACTTCGTGCCCGCACATCCTCCCTCTGCGAGACAGCGACCTATCCCCTCCTCGCCACAAATGCCGATGAAACCGTCCCATGCCATCATTGTTGTGCATTACACAAGAAACTGGTACTGACCCGGCGCCGCCTCCATCTTTAAAAGGCTCCCCGTGTTGCAATGGATTTCAAGCGCGCCCCCTGCTTGCGCCATTCTCTCCGCTCTAGATTCTTCTTCCCCCTTTTTTTATCCTCTCAATGGATCGCCCATGATTTTTAATCTGCAAGGTTGCTCTTCCGCTCGAAACCTGCTCAATGTTTTGCCTGCCCCGATTTGATCCGCTTTTCCTTAGATTTTGCATGGTGCTCACTCAATTCCCCACTGATTTTGTTGGATTTCGATTGGATTCTGAGTCAAGGATGGATTGGTGAAGAAGCCACGCTCCACGACATGCTTATATTGGTACACAAGATCTCCTCTCTTACACTTAATTTTTATGTTTTTACATTGAAACAGCAGATGCATCTTCTACTTTCCTCCTCTTGCATATCGTATATGTTTGTTCCCCTCGAATGTCTCCTGATTTTTTTTACATTGAAATTTGCTACCCTCGAATCTTCCATCAGTTACATAATACATTTGTTAAAACAGATTGGCTAGAGACTAGAAATCCTTTTTAGGCCAATTTCCGTGTATTCGGTTTGCAATCATGGATAATCCTGAGAGTTCTGAAAATCCTGCAAGCCATTCCTGGTAAGCATTCAGTCTCATGCTATTTTTTTTATTATACTTACTGATATAAATATTGACTTGTTTAATTTTCATGGCTTCATACGGACCTTTTTTTTGAAACAGAAGGTGGTATTTCATTAAAGTGACACGTGACGGGTACATATTGCAAACAGACCCTTTACAACACTCGCCCTAAAGAACCTAGTATTTGAGGATAGAGCCTGCAAATTTACGAAACACACCCCAGAACAACAGATGAAAAAGCAATCAGGTCCTGGAGCTTCACCGCCACCGCTCGCCGGCTTCCTCGAAGCGTCGCCGCTAAGGAACGGAGAGAAGATGCTCGAATTCTTCCTTCCGGCGAGAACCCACCCCCGCTGGCTACCTCCAAACTGCCGGGAACGAATCACTTGGCTGCGAGGAGATGTTGAGCTCCAATAGGGACAGGGAGAAGCCTTCGTCACGGAGGTTGAGTAACAGCCGCTTTGCCGGCTGTAGATCGCAGCGGCCATGGTGCCAGCTGCGTAGTTACGCTTGTAGAAGAACCACCAAAGATACTTGTGGCACCGTATCCAGTGCAGAGAAGCAGCACCCCCGCCGCTGTCCTCGCTCTCGCCTCCACGGCCGACCGAGAGGAATAGCTTCGGCGCACTGCAATTGCACCAGAAGCGGCACAGATAAATCCACGAATAAGCAGTCGAAGTAGTAAAGACGCAGCTATGCTCCTCCTCGCCTCCACGGCCGGCCAGGAGCTCCTCCACGCCAATACTCGCCAGCGAGTGCGCTTTTCCCCCCTCCCCTCCAAGGCCGGCCAGGGAAAGTCGCCGCCCACCACGGTCGCACTGCAGCAGGTGGATCACCGCCACTCCTTTATTGCTCAGAGCGTCAGTCTCCTTCTCCACTCTCCCCTCCGACCACCGGAGAAGAAGCGCAAGAAGCAGAGACCCTAGTTCGGCAGAGATCACGGCGGCCAGATCTCGTCCTCCGCTCCAACTACCGGGCACCAGGCCCCCTACTGGCAAACTGCCACTATACCTACCTAACCTATCTACTCCGGTGCCTCCCCTCCGCCCATCTCGACCGGCGACGCCGGTGAGATCGGCATCAGGTCGGCCCGGCCCTCTCGGTGGAGCTCTTACTGTAGCTAGGAGAGAGAAAGAAAAGGTGGGAATGCCGGCAAAATTTCATACGGACCTACAACATGTATAACAGAGCAACAGAGTTTCAGGGTTGTAAGCCTGCGAGGAATAACGTGAAATTTGGTTAGGTACAAACTATAGAAACTCAGGGTGCAGCATGGACCAATGCCTTTTCATATGTCTGAACGTGTTGATCTGTCTACGTGCTACCACTTGTGTGATGCAGTCATTGACTCCTTGGCCATGATATTTTGCCTCTTGATGCTGCTTCTACTTCCATCCGCTTTTAACTTGGGATTTCTCATTTTATACATTCTTTCATCTCTGCTTTTAGCAGCGCTTCAACTTTCATGGAATAGCATATGTATAATGGAATGAGCGCTCTATGATTTATCATGCTATATATTGAAGAGTTTTCCTATGAAGGTATCAGTTCGACGAAATACTCAAGTGTTCTTACATCCTTTCTAACATAACTACGTTTTTTCTGTTTTGTTTTTTCCTGCTTGTGAGAAGTCATTGTTCATACTACACGTACATACCTAAGACATTGAGCTTATTATCTATGGGTTGAAACTCAAATTCAGCACCTAACAAGTTTACAATTTCTTTATGCAGTTGGATTCTACGGGAGTGATCTCTGCCAACTGAGAAGACAAGTTTATAAACCGTTTGGTGCTGTCATATTCGCTAATAGGGTGATTTGTGCAGATTAAGATATTGTTCCTATATGCCGTCTCTTCGTGTACTAGACATTGGTATAGTCAAAAGAAATGTTCCATGGCCAAATTTCACCGGTGAAGTTCTTAGTAATGTACAAACTAATTCGGAATTAAATATGCATTTATCTATTCATGTATATTTTTCATATGTAAATTGTTTTCTCACAAGTATTTGCAATAAAGTTCTACAGCAATACCATTCAAATTATAATGTAAGTAAATAACCAATACTAATATAATTGATGCTCAAAACTGTTTCAGTTAGGTTTTTTTACAAATGCCCATTTTAAAACCACAGTAATAACCCCTTACCCATTTTAAGGCACAAGAAAATTCCCTCTATATAACAAGAACAGTCCCAGTTCATTTCTGCATATCAAAATACAGGTACAACTTTCACAGCACAGGCTCCTCCCATAAGTGATCTATGGAGCGACAAGGAGGACATAACATGTGCTACATCCACGTGTTAATATTTATGTTAATATTTCACATTGGTATATTCATATACAATTCTGTTTATCCAGCACACCAATGAGGCCCGCCACATGTGCTTCCATCTTCACCTTATCGCCAAGATGTATACTAAGGCAATACAAAAATTCAAGGACGTGAAACGACCATTAATTGCGTCTGAGTTTCAAGAGGAGGGACAAGGGGACATTCACGTGCTAACATCACAAGCACACTTGGACCAGATAATATGTTCTTCGCAACTGAAATATAGATCATACTTGGACCAGTTTCAAGAGGGGAGACTAGGGAAAGATAGATGCCACGGTTATCCTTCTGAGGACAAAAAAATGTACAAAGCCACTCAAGTGCTCAGATCATGCAATAAACTTATTATTCACTTTCAATAAATGAAATGCGTTGCTTTACAAAAAAAGCTTTCATAAGCTATATACGATATGAAATATTGTTCTATACATTAGTAGAAAAATTCCGCCGCAACACGCGGGGTATCATCTAGTATCTATAAAGTTCGTCCCCACTAAAAAATATTTAATGTTTGCAAGCTGAAATATGGTGTATCCACATCACCTTAACTTTTTCTATCGGTCAGATTCCAAATGTGTGGTCGTTGTTATCAGTATAGCGATGGACCAGCCTGCATCTCATGACGTCCAAGATCTGTCTTCGGAAAAGAAAAGCTGAAGCATTTTCTCAGCAGCACCGCTTGGTGTCTACATGCAATCAGTAATGATACCCGCAGCATCTCTTCATCTCTTCCTATTAAAACGCCATTCATCTTCTCCCTTCGAGCCGGTTGAGATGCGTCCACAAATCTTCACACCCAGGACCTGTTAATATTTTTACTTTAGTATGATGCTATGTCTCTATGGCCTCCTCCATTGTAGATGGTATTTTGGATCTACTTGGGACTACCGACTGCTAGTCATGGGTGAGTTCTACCAAATGTCTCTCTGATTCGTTCTGTGCTTTTTACCTTTCGAGTGAGATTACACTTTATGCCAGTTGTTTCCATTGAGGTAATTTCCACTCGGCCTGATTTTTCTAACGTCATGCTGGAACGCATTATCAAACTCATAATTGTTACAGAATTATGCGTGATGTAGAATGCATCATATGGAGAATATCACAGCAGAAGAATATGAGATTTGTCAGCACTATCAGCTAGGAACGCCCTGAGTATCTCTTCCTCGAGTCACTTGCATCAAATCGCCGATCAATATTCATTTTGGGTTAGACAAGCTCAGATGGTCAGTCCTCCAAGATCCCCTACATATAAAGTTGTGCCATCCTGCTCGCAGCCGCTCCACCAGAGTAGCTTACAAATTTGCCGCCTCTGACCGATCTGGAGGTACCCTCTCTCTCACTCTCAATGTTGAATTTTAATTTCACGATAAGCATGTCCTTTACGTTTTGTTGTTCTCATACATGTTTGATCGAAATCCCATTAGAACTTTACGCATGTGTACTACAGCTTCGTGGACATAACTACATGAGGCAAAGTGAGTAGCTTCCATCCACCTCCAGTATGGTAGCCATGATGAAATGATCCATAGTGTTCCTATTATCCATCCTTTCCCAATATTCACTTGAGTTGTACGGCGTGGTGTGATCCGTCCTCGGACTTGTACATAAACTCTTCTTTATCTATCAATGCATCGAAACGCAAGGCTTTTGCGTTTTCGCGAAAAAAAAGTATTCTTCTTAAAACAAGAATCGTGTTTGATGAAAATGAGCTTATGAGTAGGGAATGGAGTTGAAGCCAACATGCACAACCAATGCGAAGGATTAATTTTTTTCGCTAAAACGCAAAAGCCTTGCGTTTCGATGCATTGATAGATAAAGAAGAGTTTATGTACAAGTCCGAGGACGCACACAACACGCCGTACAACTCAACCCAAGAAAAAGAAAAACTAATCTAGGGGAGTAGCTGGCGCACACCCCGGGCTTCCGCGTCCGCCCATTGTCGCGCCTCGTCTTTGATGTCGCTAAGTGAGGAGGTCACCGAGGGGCGCGCGTTGTCAAAGACCGCAGCGTTCCTGTGCTTCCAAATCCACCACGCCATGAGCATGATGAGCGACGATGTTCCTTTGCACAACTGGCGAGGGGCGATCCGCACCGCTAGCGATCACCACTCCGGGAAGTCACCCTCAACCGTGAGAGGTCTAGCGGTGGACCGAATCCAGGACCGGTCCTGAGGTTTTCTGGGCCTGGGTCGAGACTAAAACTCGGGTCTTTAACATAGATATCACAACAATATAATACTAATACATATACGCATAAAAGTATGTTCTCAATAATATTTAAATGTCCACAAGCACTAGCATATCAAAGAATTTATATACATTACCTTAAAAATTTCTTGTAGCATTTTTTTGATGCAAGTTCGCTTATGGTGAGATCGATGTCGATGTCATCTAATAATTTATGTAAGGCTCTTGTGAATATCTCCCCTCTATTATTGTATCAAGGCCGCCACTTGTTTTGCTCTTCTTCTTTTAGTGTTACCAGATGAACACTTTCTCAATAAAGAAGACATGATAAAAAATCAAATCAAATTTCGAATGTAAAAACTATGCATCATGTATATGAAGGTAGAGTAAAGTAATAAACCTTAGAAGTTAGATCGGTTAAATCGGCGATGCCTGTGTGCGCGTATTCTGGTGACGAGGTCGGGCGCCGAAAATTGAAACCGGCGAGATGACACCGTGAACTGACGATCAGAATCTCAGAATTAGTTAAATTTTAGGAGAAAACAAAATTCCTACCCTCTGTAAGCCCCGAGCTTGCGAATTATTACTGTGTCTTAGCAGATCGTTGTGGTCCTCTACACTGAGGACGAACTGAAGATATATTGAAGGAGGCCCTGCGCAGAGTCTCGCGGATCGTTGTTTGCCGGCCTGGGTAGTCGAACTGTGGAAGCCCAGGCGAGGAGGCGTCGAGGTTGGAGACGAACCGACCCGTCCTTGGGATTGCTAATTGTTTTTTTTTAGAATAAGGGATTGCTAATGGCAGGGCGATGAGTAAATCCCTGCCTGTCGCTGATTGCGGTAGTGCGTGCCTAGCCCTGGCCTTGTCCTGGTAGGCTCCCGATTTCTTTTTCTTGAACTCACGATCAATCCCTCCTTCCTATGGTCTATAGGCTTTTCTTTTGCGCTGGCCTGGAATGTAACATGTACACACGTACATATAAATACTAGATGGTCCTTGCGCACTTTGCTGCGCCGTTTTTCTATAGCCTGCGTTTTTTCTTTGCTTCATGAATTTGTTGATTTCCTTGCCGTGTTGTTTTATTTTTTAACGCTATTTCTTTCTCGTTTAGTCGTTATATGATTATTATTATTATATTGTTATTGTTTAAATAAATGAAGCATGCCAATAAGGCAATAACATCAAAGGAAAGTCCACAATATACCAATAACTTCAAAAGAACAATACTGTGAACTGCATATATAGTTATTCATCGTCAGCAAAAAGAATACAACAAATCTATCCTAGCACATGTATTTTGCTCTAAATATATGTAAAGAACTTCACATTAAGAAAAATTATATCCCTTGTATGTATACCCCTATGATCATTTAAGGTTGTAGAGAACATCATTCATTCTACCTAAGCGGGTCCTTTTTCAAAGCCATGGTACAGATTGCCAACTCTTACTTGCTTCCATATTATCATGATTTCAAGGCATGTTACACGCTTCAGAAGAAAATGTCTCAGATATAAATTGTTTTGTTAGCATCTAGTGCAAGTTCCGGTTGATTGCTTTATGTAAATAGAGGATTCTAATTGGTTTTCTCCTATGGTTTGTGACAATTCAATCAATGGAACCCATTTTTATACCGTTCATGTTTTTATTGCATACAAGAAAATCATCTCTAATCCCACCGCAACGCGCGGGGAATCAACTAGCTATGTCAACGTTCGAGCAATTATTGGGTTCAAATACTCCACTTCCATACGAGCGAGTTATTCTGTTTTGGCAAGGCTCAAGACGATGTTGCCATGTATGCTGAATTATTTGGTTGCGGGCAAGGTCGATTTCCTGTTAAGTATTTGGGTATTCCGATTCATTATCGTTGGCTTAAAAATGCTGAATAGAAACTTGTGGAGGAGCGACTGCAAATTAGATTATCTGGCTAGAAAGGTAAATTATTATCCTTGGGAGAAAAATTGGTTCTCATTATTCGGTACTAAGTAATATGGTACCATATATGATTTCGTTTTTCCAACTTCCAAAAGAAGTATTAAAACGATTGGATTATTTCCGATCAAGATTCTTTTGCCAAGATGATAGCGAGAAAAAATAAATATCAAGACCTTGAGGTAAAGAATAGGGCCCTCCTTGGTCAATTTATTTTAAGCTTCTTGCTGTAGAAGGGGTTAGGGAAACTCTCCTTAGGAGAAAGTACATTGGCTCACATGTGTTGTCTCAGGTTGTTTAGAAATCTAGTGACTCACACTTTCCGGATGGTCTTATGGCGATGAAGAAGTTCTTCTTCCCATATTGGTCTTTCTCCATTAGGGATGGATTGGAAATTAGGTTGTCGGAGGATAAATGGCTAGGCAAGGCCACACTCCAAGAACAATATCCTACATTGTACAATATTGTGCACCACAAAGTGATACGCTCGCTAGGGTGATGGAAACTTCCTCACCAGATGTGTCGTTCAGAAGAAGTCTCATTGGTCCTAGACAAGCATCTTGAAATGCTTTGTTACATGTAATTGTCAGAATTATGATTCTACTATGCGATTCTACAACTTTACGATCTAAATTGAGTGGAACGAATTCAACAATTCTGCTGAGTAGAATCTAAGATTTTACAATTCTGAAAGCTAAGATCCTACGATTTGTGATCCTACCATAAAGGTTCCGATTCGATTCAGAATCACGATTCTTGTAACTTTACATGGATTCGATCCCATTTGACGCAGGGATCTGATGAATTTTGATGGAATCTCAAGAGAGTGGAAAATTCTCGGTGGATTCTATGTACTAGGAGGCAGTGGCGCGGCGCACGCCGCGCCCGTGGCCTTTTGTGTGTAAAATGTTATTAATCCTGAGTTGGTGCTAATCATGTAAGCATTATTAGGTGTATATTTTTTTATTGAGATGTCAGCGGTGGTGTTAGCAGAAGATAGTCTGCTGGTACGTGGCTAGCGGCGCCACATGGGTGGTGCTATGCACACGTTTCTGCATGTTTTTGGGCAGAAGGCGGCGGTGGTCAGCTGTAAGATCTTTAGACAGCATGCCCTCCCGGCGGTGTGGAATAAGGTGGCTGGAGTTTCTTCCCCACTACGGCGATGCCTGGTCTGGCGGAGCCGTGAAGCTTCCGGCGGTAGGTGCCCCCAGATCCATCGATCTGGTGGGAGTTGGTGCTCCGGGCGTGGTCTCCGTGGCGGAGGTGGTGGCCATCCCTTTGAGCTTTTGTCCCTCGGCCTTGTCTTCGTCACGGCATGGTGGCTTCTGGCCTTGCTGCGGAGGCTCTGGGGGTGCGCTGGCATGCTGGTTGGTGTCGCCGGCCGGCGCTACCGCTTGTGCAGGAGCGGGCTTAGATCTTGCGGCGACAACATCAAAGAAGACGGTGCCTTCTTCTTCAGCGCGTAGGGCCTGTGTGGCCCCTGTCTTGGAGGACTTCCGGCTGCTGGCCTTGGAAAAGCTCCCCGGAGCGATGAAGACGGTGGCGTGCCTCCAGTGCGCGGTGTTGGCAGCGGCGGCTGTCTTCTCCCAAAATTTTCATGTAATCTTTCTTGTTTGTTGGGGATGTTTGTACCGGTGTTTTTCCTTAATAGATATGGGTTTTGCGTCAAAAAAAAACAGCATGCCCTCCAGCATTTTCGACGCCGGCCCTGCCGCTGGCCTGTTCTCCACTTTGCAGGTGCTGAGGCTGGCCTCCGCCAGAGTAGGCGCCTTGCTGCAGGTGCTGAGGCTGGCCTCCGCCAGCGTAGGCACCTTGCTGGCCCGGGGCGGGAGGTGGTGCTGATGCAGCTCTGTATTCCTGCTGGTGTAGAAAGAGATACGGGGACTGGAAGCCGATGAAGATAAGTGTGAGAAAGCATGGATTCAGTTGTTCGTGGCTGGTATGCTATTTTTTCATGCGGTGTCCCAATAGTTTTGTGTCCGTTCATTGCTGGTAGATAGCACTTAAATTCGAACCAAAATTGTTGTGCTGAATAAAACGAAGAGCAAAGGCCAGAGAGACAGAACAGTTAGAATGCCTTGAAAAACACCATTATTTTTTTCATCCGGTGAAATTTGTTAGTATTGTGATTGGCAACTGAATATTGGAGAGATTAAATCAGAACAAACAACACAGTATGCAAGGGATCTAAATTTTACAGGATTGAAATCACAGTCTATGTGATGTGGGAACCTCGAAGCACCATTCGCAAAAGCATCGAGTTAAAGCAACACTTCAGTTGTGTCAGCGCTATATACTTGCAATAGCAGTAAAAAGGAACATAAACATTCATAAAAGAGAGGCAAATCTTGACAGATTCATTCATTGCAGATACGCACAATTACACATAGTACATATAGGTAGAAGATCTATGGATTAACATGTTTCAGTTATAGTTGTGTATGCCGTAAGATCAATGACTATTTGATACACGACGGAACGATTGTAGTTTGTATGTTACATTTTACTCAGTAACATGGACAGATCATTGCAGAAAAGTGCTTATTGATATGGATACAAACAGAAAGCATCGTAAGATATAGATATGCATTACATAGTACATTCTTTGGTTTTGCTGCATTTACATACTACATGATTCCTACTCATCGATAGATACTTGGTGCCATCTACCGATTATCTATAGAGTAGCAAAATTCATATGACAAAAGCAGAGCATATCCTGATATATATGGGCTATCAGGTGGGAGTGGCGATTCTGTGGTTATGGTGCTCCGTAGTGGATGGAGAGCTTGGTGGTTCAGAACGACAGTGCAGCTGATTACCAAAATTAGCCGTACTTTGCTGAGATAGTCGATAAGATGCATTGTTGTCCTCTTCGTCAGATGAAGGAATGCTTATGGTCTTCTTTGGAGGCATTATGTGGCGAGGATGGGTCCGCGGATGGCACTGCTCCTTGCTTGAGTGGGGACCTTCAGTAGGGCACCTGCGGCTTCGGTGATAGTCTTAGTCTTCCATCCCTGTGAAAGGTGGTGCAATAGCTCGATGGGCATGTTGAGCTTGGCACAGCCATCGCCACGGCTTTGTGGGTCGAGAGCGATGTTGACGGATACAGTCTCAGTTGTCGAGGAGGTAATCACTTCCCATATGCTCCTAAATTTTTTCTGCAAAAAGTTAGTAAGACAGAGCTAACTCACTACTTATTAGACCAAAATAATCAATTCCTTTTTACGAAATAATTAAATACTTTAACTACAGGATCGTAATAAATAAGTAGCAAGTCTATTTATCCACACAAAGTAAAAATGGCGAGCATGTAAACTTTTTAGTTATTATGTAGTCTACTTAAAACAATTATCTTTTCTGTTTTTAGCTGCTGCCTGGACCTGATATGTATTGTTGCGCTGTTTCAGCATTGTTATTTGAAAATTATGTGGTAGCTCGATGAATCTTGTCATGTGAGAAAACAGAGCCGAAAGACCTGAAGACATATCCTTTGAAAATTGTCAGGTGCAAACATACATCTTTTTTTTTTGCGAAGCAAACTATATTTGGCCTAGTTCGAATTGTGATCAGCTAAGAAAACACAAGACAATTCGACCAAGGAAAAGAACCAAGGTTCTCTGTGAATAATACGACCAGTTAATGTATTAATTTTGAAATGTACTGGCAGAAATTGTTGAGAAATAAAGGACAGCTGAAAGAAAACAATGACATACCAAAAGAAATTCAGAGAGCAAGACGAATACGCAAATTGCTAGATAAGCAAAATGGCCAATTTCCTCAATTAAGCAAGACAATGGTTTAATGCCTATCCATGTTTTACCATGTGAAGTTCTGAACATGTACAGTGGTTGCTAAAAACAACAGACTGTTTTCGGTAGGGAAAAGTAAAAAACAGATATCTTAAGCTGCTACTATTTTACCAAATGGTTACATCAGGAAGTAAATATCTATATGAACCCCATCAGAGTAAGGTAATGAATGAAGTAGGTGCGATTTGATGACTACTTAAGTATACATATTTCTGCTAATAATTTGGCAAATCAAAAAGTCAACCTAGAAACTAAGCACCATGAAACTTTCAGTAAAATACAGAAACGTCAATTTATAAACTCATGAAGATCAATTTATAAGAGAAAATCACCCTGCCTCAGGTTTGGTCAAAATATTATGAACTCATCAACTGAATTCTTATGTGGTCAGCATGTTTATCATTACAAATTTCTCCATGCCAAAGAAGAACCGATTTAACTCTAAGACAAAAGAAAAAGATCCGATATAACTCTAAGCTAAAGAAGAACATACATTTTCCAGTCCTGCAGAGTGAAGGATCATATTGGTGTGCGGTGTGCCTATCACAGGCATAGTTTCAGTTGGTTGCTCTGTTAATCTGTTGTATTGGTGAGAGCATGTTGGCGTGTTTATCGCAGGTGTTATTTTGTTTGGTCGCTCTGTTACATTGGTCTTTGGTTCAAAGGACTGAACTTGGAAGCAAAAATATTCCGTATTTAGTTTACTGGTGGACAGCTCAAAGAACCTAGCTTTGACCATAGGGACCAATTCATCTCTGCCAGTAATATCTTAAACCTACTTTATAGCAAATGTGACCTTTACGAACTGAGTCTGGCATAATACGAAAAAATGAATAACCAAGAAAAAGAAAAACATTTCAGGTTGTGGTACCTCTTTCATTGAAATGCCAATGCATAAATTATTATGTAGGAGCATACCTTGGAAAGGCTCAACAAATCCAGACATGGAGAATGTATTTAGTTCTAGATACGTTTACTCTCTCTCAACACGTCTTGCAGCCTATGTAACAAAAGTTGTCCGTGCAAATCAATTACGCGATGAGCACATTTCAGGTTCAGTCACAGACCCTGTAATGTTATGAGCAAATGTAGAGGTCAGTCTAGTATTACATGAAAAACTATTGATTTGAATAAACCCTGTAACACGTACTTTGGTATAATATTGTAAGCATATAAATTGCAATTCAAAAGCAAAAAAATAATATATCATCATCCTTTCTTCTTTGTTCCTCTCATAAACTATTCCATTTGAGATATATGAGCTTTCTGATACCAAACAGAAATAGCAAGCTTTGTACATAAATTATAAGAAATAGACATCTTGGCACATGTACAGTAAGGATTTAAACTGACTGGTGAAATAAACAAAACATGCCTTCGTTGTATAAACCCCTAGAATGCCCACATAGCGCCTAAAAATGTGTTCAGAACTAACAGCAATAGGAAGCGTTTTGACTTACCAAATAAGTAACCTTTCAGTAAAATACAATGAGGAGGTAAAAAAAATGTTAGCAAATGACAGTCAGGCCAGAAAATTGGGCAAACCCAAATCAGGATAAAGATGGATTTAGCAAGTTACTCTGTATCAGTCCCTGTTTATACATCAATTTTGGAGTAAAATCACGGGGTTGAACTGTTGATATGATTATCACAGAGCTTTCTTGCATTTTAGAACCTTTATCCTCAAGTTAACTGTCCATGTGTAACACATAGTGTTGCGTACAAATGGAAAAACCTTGTTACTACTGAAACCTGATTTTTTGTCCAGTTGGCTAATTCAACTCACGTTCCCTACATCTCTGCATCAACGATAGGAAATCATATCTACATTAGATCCTAAAGCACTGTTTGTATCCGAAAAGTAACAATTCAATCACAGAAATGAGAACCTATTTAGAGTAGGAGGATTTTGCCTCGCTGGTGCAGCACGATGCTCCTGGCGCCAGTGGGGCTGCCATGGTGCTGGCATCCCTGCCCTGCTCCGCCCTGGATTAGCTGCCGCACAATCGATGGCCCCCTCCTCTCTCTAGGCAACGGCCTCCAGCGGCTCCTCAAAGGCTCATACCAATCGGGGCGGTACCTCTACTCTACCTGACACGCTTCTGTAGGTGGCACTGAAGACGGATTGACCACCCCTTCACCGATGGCTGACCTGCTCCCTGCGCCTCTTCCTCAACCAGCGCCTGTGACTCTCCTGCGAGCAGTCCGGCCGCGCCACCACACCGCGTCCCGCACGCCTGGTCACACCCGTGAAACTGCTGTTTCCGTGCCGGCCACCGCCCCGCGCCGCTCTCCGACCTCCTCACCCCTGTTGTGCCCTAGTGTTGCTCCTCGCGCTGGCCACCCATGGGCCGTCCCCGAGTGTGTCCCGCGCGCCGAGCAACTGCGCCACGCGCCTCTCTCCTCCGACCCATGTCCTCTAAAGCGCGCCCGCAGCAGCTCCCTACGCCCGCTCATCTCCGGCGCATGGCTGCGCGACCCACAAGCTCGCATCCTCTGGCTCCGGCCAGCCGCTCCCTCGAGCGAGCCTCGTCTTGCACCTTCGTCGACCTACGTCGCCCCCGCCTCGTATCCGTCGGGACGCCGCGCCCTCCGGACAAACACCATCTGCATCCCGCGACGCCCTTCGCACCTGCAGCGCGCCGTCATGCTCGGCACCACGCCGGTGCCTCCCCCCGTGCGCCATGGCCGCGCACCCACCGCCAGCGCCCTGCTCGCCGTGTCCGGCTACGTCCCGCACATCTGCCGCTCCGGCCACGCACGCGCCCAAATCCGCTGATCCGCCCGCTCTCGGCCGGCACCGGCTCGCGTTCAATCGCCCTGCCTCCATCCTGCTCTCGCGCTCCCGCGACGGCCTCGCCCCGCACCCTCCGGCCGCTCTACATGCTTCACGCCAAGCTCTGGCTTCGGCACGCCCTGCCGCCGGCTCGCGCCACCGACTCCCGCGCCGCTCTCCCCTGGATCGCCGCCGTGCCGGCCGGACTGCTCCCCGCGCCGTGGGCCCTCGCCATCCTCGACGCCTCGGGCTGCTCCGCCTTGCTGGGCCCTCCAGCTTCGGCGCCCGCCGGCTCCGCCCCTTCGCCACGCCCGTCCGCCCGGCTCCGGCTCCCTGCTTCGACTTGCGGCCCGGCCGCTCCCCTCGTGCCATGGTCGAGATGAGGAGGACAAAAAGAATAAGAACTTTTCCCATGCCGCTTTGACCACTTGCCGCTTAAGCCTGGAACTGCTTATCCGGAAAGGTTGCCGGTCACCCGGTCACCAAAATCTACCCAAAAAAAAAAAGAAATGACAAACAGGGTAGAAAGAGAAAGAGTAAATGGTAAAAGAGAAAACGTGGCATCATGCCAGTGGCTGAAACCAACGAAAATTAGTGGATGAACAGTAGCCAAAACCATGGGAGCGATCAAAATCATCCTTCCTTTATATAGGGTATAATAAGGATTTAATCCAACATGATGTATCAGTTGATAATAATAGTAAAATTTGGAATATGAAGATCCCGCTTAAAACGAAAGTCTTTGCGTGGTATCTTCGTCGAGGGGTAATTCTTACCAAAATTAACCTTGCAAAACGCAATTGGCATGTAAGTAAAACGTGTGGCTTTTGTCATCTGGATCAGACTATAAAACACTTATTCTTCTAATGTAATTTGCTAGATCTATATGGTCAGCCATCTAGATAGGTTCTACCTTGTACTTTCCACGAAGCGGTGCATATATATTCGGCAATTGGCTTAATGGTGTGGATCATAGGTTTAAGCTAATTATTAGGATGAGGGCGATTGTCATTATTTTGTTGCTTTGGCTATGTAGAAATGACAAAAAATTAGCGATAAAAAATGCTTCTCTTATGCAGGTCATCTTCCAATGCACTACTACGCTCCGGTTTTGGTCGTATCTACAGTGTGTAGAGCATCACGACCTTTTTGTGGAGGTGTCTACACGGTTAGAGGCGCGACGAGGGATACTTTTACCCTACATGGATGACAGCATTATCTATAGTGGTCTTTCATCTCCATAGGCGCTCTCATAGTTCGGCCATAATTACTTGTCGAGAGCCTTAAGTTATTTTCTTTCATTGTATTTCGTTAATTGGATCGGTGTATACATCTCAGTTATGCAAAGACTGGGTGTAATACTTAAACATGTTATGTAATAAAGAAACCTTTATCGAAAAAGATAGAGTCTCATACAATGTTGTGTTCAAGATCTATCTGACAATGCATTTCTATTTGGAACAAAGTTTGTCCCCCTCCCCTCCTAAGGGCTCCTTTGATTCATAGGATAGGAAAGGTATAGATGGAAACCATACGGGGAAAATGAACCTTTGCTTTCTTCCCAGTAGAAACCGATTCATAGACTTTAAAGCCACGTTCATTTTCCAAGTAGAAACCGGATCATGGATGGATAAAAACCAATACATATGGTGCCATCGATGTGCAAAATCCAAAAGGTGGTGGAGGGGGTGTTGCACGTTCTAACTTGCCCTTTGTTGGTGCTTGTAGTAAACCATACGGGGGGTTGGGGATCATAGATCCACTCATTGTCGAAGTTTTAACACTAGAGGATGGAGTTATCTTTGCTACTTGAGATGCCTTTCTCATGTGGTAATGGGGATGTATATCGTAGATGTTGTTAACTTTTGGACCTTGCGTCATGGTGATCGTTTTATTGTGGTTCTTATCTTGGGTAGTTAGTTTCTAATTTAGGACATGTTCGGTTTGAAGGGGATTAACGTGGATGTGGGGGTATTGACAAGGAATTAAACTGTATTCCCTGCCATTCCATATTAATCCCTGACAGCTAAGGTCTAACCGAACGCCGGTTTTAGAGTTTTTTCTTATTTAACATGTAGGATGTTCAGCTAATAATTCGATTTATTTGTATGCTAAGCATGCTTTTACACTAGAGCTGACAGTAGTTGGTTCGATGAGAACTCATACTTCATTGTAAGTATACCGGAAACCTAGTTCATCAAAGAAAACCTAAAATTCTACACACACAAAATGATATACGTGCAGTTTTTCAGAATTTCACATTTTACAATATGTTTTAGTTTTTTTAATGAGTAAAGTCTGAAATAAACCCTGTATTTATAGAGAGTGTTGGAATCAAACCCTATACTTCTAATCCCGGAAATCAGCACCCTAAACTTATTGTTCCCGGTCTATTTTTGTCTTTACTTCGTTTCCAAACAGGGATGCTGTGATGCTGCCCGGGACTCCCATTTCTCTCTCGTTGACATCAAGGCCAGATGTCATATGCATCATCTTCGTCATCCCCTCTTTTTTTCTCGAAATATCTCTGTTCTCTAACGATCTCTCCTCTCTCCGGCGTTCCCTCCACCGCGGTGCCCGCATGGCCCCTCAAAATCGTGCGCGGCGTGGATCTCAAGAGCGAAGCCTCCCTCGGCAGCTCCCTGACAACCTCCGGCGTCATTCCCTTCTCCTCCGACTCCCCTCCCTCCCCGGCATTCCCTACACTGCGTACCTCCCTGGCGTTCCCACGAAATCATGTGCGGCGTGGAGATCGACAACAAGGCCTAGAGATCGTCACCTCAGCCTGACCTGAACCTCGACGGTTCGACCTGCAGAGCGGCGCGCGACCAGCTGGAGCTCGACGGCGCGCGACCGGAACCACGACGGTTCGACCTGCAGCAGGGCGCGTGACCTAGACCTCAAGGTTCACCCTGCAGAACGACGCTCGACCAGCTGGATCTCGACGTTGTGGCCTGCAGCCTGACGTGCGACCAGCTCGACGACGCGGCCTGCTACCTGCACCGTGGCGCACGACATGTAGCTCGACGACGCGGCCTGCTGCCCGCACGGCTGCACCGTGGCGAAGGACCCTGCAGCCTCGACGGCGCGGCTCGCGCTCCGCACCGTGGCGCACGACATGTAGCTCGATGGTGCGGCCTGCTGCCTGCACGGCTGCACCGTGGCGAACGACCTGCAGCTCGACGGTGCGGCCTGCACCATGGCGCACGACCTGCAGCTCGACGGCGAGTGGCCTGCAGCTCGCTTCGTTTTTCCTCCATCTCGCGCTGACAAGTTCGTCGCCGGCAGCGTGACTTTGAACCGCGCGGGTTAGATTCACCTTTGGCCGCGGAGACGGCGAGCACGACAACGATCACCACGGTGCAGCAGATGTTCGGCTCTGGCGTGCAAGGACGACGAAGGGCAAAGGGCGGGCTCGCCATTCGGATCATTTGAGTGAGCAATCCTGGTGTTGACTTCTTGCACCTCAACAAATCCCGCTGGAAGCACAGCTTCACAGACGTGAAGACTGGGAACATAAAGTTCAGGGTTCTGATTTCAGGGATTAGGAGTACAGGGTTTGATTCGGACACCCTATACGAGTACAGGGTTTATTTCAGACTTTACTCTTTTTTAATAGATGCAGCTACTACAGCTATTTTTATCAAAAAAAGCTATGAGCCAAAACACGAGTTCACTTCCTCGGTTACAGACCCCGACATATACTAGGGCCCACTGTCAGGGCCCGGTTCGGTCTCAGACCAGAAAACCTGACGATCCCGGGCCGAACCGGAACGGGCCATCTTCTTGCGGCATAAGCCATTGCCAATAAGACGCCGTCTAGTCTCCTTCCCAAGGTCACACAAACTTCCGTTCGCCCACCAGAGACAGCAAGCCACACACCCAGCTCCAGCTCCGGCGAGATCTCCGGCGACTTCGAGATGAGCCGCGGATCCGGTGCGGGCTACGACCGCCACATCACCATCTTCTCCCCCGAAGGCAGACTCTATCAAGTCGGTGCGTGCAATCTTTCCCCCCTCCCAAAACCCTAGCTCTTTCCCCCCTTCGTCCAATAGATCTGGGGAGCCTCCCGTCCCCGCGCGCGCAATCGCCCGCCTTTCGGTTCGAGGTTGTCTGATCCGTGCGTATCGTGTGGTGGTGTGAGCAGAGTACGCGTTCAAGGCGGTCAAGTCGTCGGGGGTCACCTCGATCGGCGTGCGCGGCAAGGACTCCGTCTGCGTCGTGACCCAGAAGAAAGTGCCGGTGAGTCACCCGCCGCCGCTTGCCCCTGTCGATCCCAGCTGGCGGCGCAGATTTGTGTGCCTTTTAGGGTCCGATTCGTTGTTCGCCCGGCCTCAGACTACCGAAAGACTGAATTTTTGTCCACTGTGATGTGGTTCTGATTGCAGGATAAGCTGCTGGATGACACAAGCATCACACACTTGTTCCCAATTACCAAGTACACCGGTTTGCTTGCAACCGGCCTCACAGGTTTGTTCACTTTTCTTTGTTGTATTACTATGCTCTGATGAGTGTTACTGATGTGTATTACTCGTTCGAAGCAGTAGGATTTCGTGGCAGATGATGGCATCCTCTGGGATTCTGTCTTGGATTGTATAGCAATGTGGATTTCTGGGAGCTTATATATATAGTTAAATGTTGGACAATTTTACGATTGTCATGATAGGTTAAACCAGTTTTAATTCGTGTAGGATTGAGACATGTTTTACTCTAAGAATTTATACATCTCTTCTTGATTTCTTATTGTGTAACAGTGATAGTTTCAGTTAGTCTTCGTTCAGAAATTCCTGAATGTTACTCAAGAGCTAATAATCAAATATGCAATGGAGGCTTTGCTAGTTTTTACATGAGACACTGGATAGTATATTGGCGTGTCTGTTTATTCCACCCTTAATCAGACAATAGATAACACTGCACTTTTTCTAGAGAAAAATAGGAAAAAATTGCACTCGGGGAACCATACTAAACTAAGCACTCTTTAAAATGCTGTGTGTTTCCCTTATATCCTCATCAAGTCACCCATTACCTTTTCATTCATGTTTGGTGATAAAGTTGGGTTTTTTACTCTTGCCTTCTGCTATTTACTGACATTGAATATAATATTCTGTTTCCCAGCTGATGCAAGGTCCTTGGTCTCCCAAGCAAGAAACGAAGCAGCTGAGTTTCGTAAAAAGTGGGGCTATGAGATGCCTGTCGATGTATTAGCAAAATGGTATCATGCCTTATCCTCATAAAGTTCCTTCTGTGTGTACTGTATTGTGGTTGTTTATTTATATAATATGATATGTGCTTTAGTTCATATAACAAAGTGGTAGCTATAACATTGCATATCTGATTAATGTTTCAGGATAGCAGATAAAGCGCAAATATACACGCAGCACGCGTACATGAGACCCCTTGGTGTAGGTTAGTACCGTTGTATTACATCTATTTGTATGTTGAGTTTTTGTTACTCCTCCATGATGTTCTGGTGTAAAATCAATTAGTGTTAAGGCATATTCCCACCATATTAATTTACTTTGGCTATATTCTTCAGTTGCTATGGTCTTGGGCTATGACGAAGAGAAAAATGCCCAACTCTTCAAGTGTGACCCTGCAGGTCACTTCTTTGGACACAAGGTATAGAGTAATTTTCTGCAACACATTATATCATCTCTACTCAAACTCTATCAACCGAATGCTTAGTTTATTCTTTCCTCAGTCTGTCCCAACAAACTACTGACAACATTTTTCAGGCAACTAGTGCCGGACTTAAGGAGCAGGAAGCAATAAATTTTCTGGAGAAGAAAATGAAGGATAGCCCGCAGTTCACATATGACGAAACTGTTCAGGTAAATTTTCCATTAGGCACACAATAAGACTCTGAACTAGGGCGTACTTATGTTACTGAAGCTGATATTTTTTAGCTCAAAGAGATGTTTTGTGTTTTTTTGTTTGGTTCATGGTCATGTAGAAGCAGATTTTCTTACTCTCCACTAACTATGTATCCTATGTTTGCCAGATTGCGATTTCTGCGCTGCAGTCAGTTCTGCAGGAAGATTTCAAGGCTACCGAGATTGAGGTATTACTATCGTTTCTAGATAAATATACAAGTGTTTTCCCAAGTTTTTTTTTCTTTTGCCCTGTGATGTGTGCTTACGTTAATACCTTCAATTTGCAGGTTGGTGTTGTGAGGAAGGAAGATCGTGTTTTCAGAGCATTAAAGACTGAGGAGATTGATCAGCACCTAACGGCCATAAGTGAACGCGACTGAGCGGCCATGGAATTCACTGCGCTGTAGTGCTTTGGCACTGGACTGTTATTTTGTTTCATAGCCAGCCAAGAAATATTCGGTGAATCATTTCATGTGTAGCAACAAGAAACAGGCATCCTCTTGCCGTGTATTAGCTGGATCTATCTTTCTGCGTGGTTTAATTTGCTACGATTTGATTTGATTTTGCTGGCAGTTGCATATTTGAGCCAAATGATTCCGATGCTCTTGTGATCAGGAGCCTGCCGGTTGCTCTCCTGGCTCCGCCAAGTAAACAGAAGGTAGAGCATTAGAGCACAAGGGCTTGGGATCTTCAAATTCATAGGAATAGAAAAGACATAGGATTAGGATGGCATGCCTACTTGAATCAAATGGGAAGATAAAGTGCCTTTGATTTTAGCATGTAGGAGATTTATATCATAGAATTGAAATTCTACATAGCGTTTCCGTGATCACCCAAACCCTCATGTTTATCTTGACATGATAGAAGCAATAGCGGTGAGGTTGGAAGTGGTTCTGCTAGACATGGTGGTGCGTTGGTCCACAATGATATATTTGCCGACCGAACAGAAATGTCTGGATTGAAGCCCTCGATCTTTCAACCTTGTCCAAACTCTTTTGGGAAAACGCCATCGCAAAAAAGAGATAAGCCATTGATTTTTGGGCTTTCTTGCAAAGTGGGGCAAAGGGCAAAGCTAACAATTTGGCTACCTTCTCTCTGAAGTGATTGTAGTTCAAGTTCGATTTTAAATAGCTAACTAAACGAATCATTTTATTTTAGAGTGAGCCCAAGCCTTCTATACAGCTTTGTTCATGCATGTGGGTGCGCCCTCCCAAGAATTACGCTTTTTATATGCCGAAGCAGTTGAGTCCTCAACCAATCACGAAGATGGATAATGTTAATGTTTACCCAAAGACAACTGAACTCGTGTGGATGTAGGAGGGTAGTCTGAGTCGGTGTCCATTTTTATCTTCTTAATCCTCAATAGAACAACCTGGACTGAAACGAGCGCTCTCTCAAAACGAACCGCGGTCAGTCGCCCGATCAGTTACATTTTCCCAAAAAGTCTTTTCATTTCCATTATTCCTAACACTAATTTCTGACATAGATATTATGGCATTAGTTGATCAGTGGGTACCTCCCCGGTGTCTTTCCTAGTTGCGCCACCTGCCTATGAGCATCTCCAACAGACGCGCTATATACGCCGCGCGCTATATAAACCGCCGATATGTAGTGATGAAGCTCGAAATTGTTCATCCAGCAGGCGATGTATACGGCGCGGCGCTGCAAATATTTTGGGCGCGGGCCGTTTTGCCCTATCCTAGGCGCTATACTTTGGGCTCCGGTTGCAGCGCGCGGCATCGCTCGACGCGCGAAGAAACCCGCGGTGAAAATCCCCCCCACTCGTCGCCGCCCCACCGCCCAATCCTCGCCTCCGCGCGGCCGCCGGCGCAATTCCGGCGATGGACGCGCCCTCCGGCACCCCACCGACCCCTCCCTACTCCATTCTACCTGCCGCCGCCTTCATCGTGCCGCCGCCCCATGCGCCAAACCCTAGAGGTGGCGCCGACGCCAGCAACACCGCGGGCCGAGCTCTCTTCGTCCCGTCGCGGCCGACGCTGCACACTAGCGCCGCCGCCGCGCAGGCCCCCGACAAGGCGCGGGCGCCGCCGAGGAGGAAGGTACCGTCGTCCAAACGCCCATCGGCCGCCGCGGGTGCCGGTAACCCGCCGCAGAAGAAAGGGAAGGCGACCGCGACCCGCCGCGCGCATCCTCGGCCGCCGCCTCCATCAATGAACCATCTGCCGCCGCCTCCGTCCGCCGACCCATCCGGCGTGCATATGTGTTTGAGGAAGTGCCGGAGAGGTAAAGAACATTTCTTTTTATCAAAATTTTAGTTTAGATGCATAATAGCCAGAGAACCATGAATTTTATTGCAATGTAGAGTCGATGATGAGGCTTTCATGGAGGAAATAAATGTTGGATCTTCGTTTATGCATGATGACAATGTTGAGGCATGGGAGGAATATGAGGATATCGATGAGGAAGGAGAAGGGTTGATTGAACCGCGCCCTACCGGTCGGTCGGCGAACTACACCATAGCGGGGAACAAGTTGCTTTGCAAGACATGGTTGACAATTGGAATGGATCCACCAACCGGCACCGATCAAACAAGAGACACCTATTGGATGAGGATGAAGGAGTACTTCGACGCCAACAACACAAGTGGGAACGAGCGGAGCATGCGCTCTCTTCGGTCTCGTTGGTTGGACATCAACACCGATTGCCAAAAGTGGGCGGGCGTGCAAGCCAATGTTGATATCATTAACCCAATTGGCACAAATGATATCGATAGGGTAAGCAATTCTACTACTTAGTTGATCATCTATACGCATGGTTATTGTTCATATGGCTCATCTATTCTCTTTTCTTTGCTTTGTAGAACTCTATGGCTCAAGGCTTGTTTAGAGATGTGGGAAAGAAGAACAAGAAACGCAACAAGATTCTTGGCAAGCCATTCACCATGCATCATTGCTATGAAGTGCTAGGGAATGAAGAAAAGTGTAAGACCAGCGGGAAATTGGATGCGGCAACCATGGCCGCCAATGCAACCGGTGAAGCAACAATCATCGATGATGATGATTCAAGTGACGAAGGCAAGAAGAGAAGCTCCACTCCTCACTCGGTTAACAATGCAAGGAGGAATGTGCTTGGTAGGAAGTCCGCCAAAGATATGAAGGGAAAGAAAGCCGGAGATGATGACATTGTCGTTGCTATGGAAAGGATTGCAAATTCAAGGTTGCAAGCAAATGAAGATAGTAAGGTGGCAAGAAACTTGGAGAAAGAGGCTATGGATGCTATTGAGGCTCGGAGAGCCGCTTTGGAGGAGAGGCAAGCCGCCAACGAGGAGAGGAAGTTGGCTTTGGAGGAGAAGAAGCAAGCCAATGAGGAGTATCTACGCATAGTGGAGGAGGAGAGGAAGCTCTTCTTGATGGACACTTCCAACTTGGATGAAAGGCAAAAAGAGTACATCAACCTTGCTTGCGACGAAGTGTTGTCGAAGAAGATATTGTTGGTGGCCAACATGAACACACCCACGGACGGCATGTTTGGAGGAGGCATGCACATGTTTGGAGGAGGCGTGGCCGACATGGGAGGCATGCCTGGCATGGGAGGAATGCTCGCCATGGGAGGCATGGCCGGCATGGGAGGCTTTGGAGGCATGGCCGACATGGGAGGACCAAGCTATGGATGAGTCTTCGGAGGGACTATGGGAGCATCGATGAGTGGTGTGTATGGAGCCATGGGAGCACCACCGGGAGGATTAGTGGCCTCTATGGATACTACTCTTCCTCCTTCAAGCCAAGGTGTCGATGAAGAAGAAGCAAAAGATGGCGATGACTTGGAAAATGCGGAAGTGTGAGATTCTATCTTGCATTTGTGATATGCAAATAGTGTGTTGCACTTTGTGTCCATTTGAACCATATGTTGTGTGTGGTTGTTGAACTACGTCATGTTGTGTGTGGTTCTTGAACTATGTGATGTGTGTGTTGCACTTTGTGTCCATTTGAACTATGGTAGATCATTTGTTTGATGATTTATGTGAGTATTTGATCTTGTTGAATGCATAGTAGTGTATCAAAGTTGTTTTCCGCCGGCGCGTTGATACGTTGCAAACGTATCTATAAATTTTGATGCTCCATGCTTGTTTTCTACCAGTTCCCTTATGGTTTATGTGCATTTCGATACACTTTTTAGCATTTTCCGGAAGTAACCTATTGACATAGTGCCACAGTGCCAGTTCCTGTTTTCTGCTGTTTTTGTGTTTCAGAAAAGTTGTACAGGAAATATTCTCGGAATTGCACGGGACAAAAACCCAGGACCTTATAATTTCGAGGGGAAGCCTGAGCCAGAAGGAGACACGCAGGGGAGCTGCCACGTGGCAGTACATAGGGCAGGCGCGGCCCCACCCCTGGCCGCGCCTGGCCCATGTACTGGCCACCCCGGCCTCCGCTGACATCGCCCTTTCGCCTATATATTGCCCTCACAGAGAAACTATCAGATATCAAGAAAGAATTCCACGAAAAGTCCCGACGCCGCCGCCGTCTCAAACCCTAGTTCGGGGGGTTCCTGCTGCCTCCCCCATGGAGATGATCTCCATGGGGGGCCTCCCCCGTGGAGATGATCTCCATGGGGGAGGGCTTCGAAAAAGCCATGAAGGAGGGAGTTGAGGGGCTGCACTCCACGCCGCCCTCTCCGCCGTCTCCACCGCCGTCTCAATCGCCAACTCCTCCTTGTACTCAGGGGTCCATCCTCTCATAAACCTCTGTACTGCCCTATGTAAACATGGTGTTCGATGCTATATTCTATCCTATGATCTATGTTATGTTTCATAGTTTATTTGTTCTTAGATTGGATGGGTGATTTTCTTTGATTCATTAGAGTTGTGATCTGATATGTTATTGTCCTTGGTGTCCATTATATTTGTGCATGCATGGATCAAATACCTAGAGTTGGTAGTATTTGTAACGAAGCGGGGGGAGTTCTGCCGGAGCGACAGAAACCTGAGAACGCGAACCGATTAGTTGCACGTATGGGAGTAAAGGGGACCTAGAGCTTAAGGCTATGGTTGGGGAAACCTTAATGCTTGTTAGTAGTTACGGATGTTTGCTAGCAAGCCAATCATATAGTGCTTGCAATCCCAAGTAGCGGAGTGCATGTATATTTAGCCTCTCCCACATAGAAATCTCCTTCGAGGACAGTGAATCCGAGACCGTCACTCTTTTGTCTTGTGCAAAGCCACCACTATTACCAACACTTTTCCACACTCATGTTACTGGTTACTTAGTTTATTTTACCGCAGCAGCACTAACATTTATTTCCGTGTATTTATTTTCCTGCAAAGTCACCTCTCAAACCTGTGCCACCGCTGTAGTTTTATTTCCTAGATATTGCAAACGTTTAGTGCGTGTAGAGTTGTATCAGTGGTTGATAGAACTTTAGAGAATGTTTATCCTACCTTTAGCTTCTCGTTGGGTTCGACACTCTTACTTATTGAAAAGGCTACAAACGATGCCCTATACTTGTGGTATATCAAGATCTTTTCTGGCGCCGTTGCCGGGGAGCAATAGCGTGGGATGAATATTTTTGTGTGCACTTGTTTGCTTTATCTCTAAGTAGTTTTAGTTTCAGTACCAAGTTATTCTCTATCCTTGTATGATAGGGAATGCGAATTACCAAAAAAAAATTAGTTGTAGTTTTTAATCAAAAAAGTTTTCAAAGAGAAAAGTGATTGGAAAGATAAGTAATGGTCAATTGGGGGTCGACCTTGAACACTTGGGTTCATGCCTATGAAACCAAAACAATTCTTTCCATGGAAGCTTTTCAAAACCTGTACATATTGTAAATATTGTGTATATATTGTACATAGTCCTTTGTATATAGAAATATCATGTATAGTTACTAACTAGTTTGTTTATAATGCAGGTTTGCCACTTTGTTGCTTAGAAACAGATTTCTGTGTGTTACTGCAAAAACTTTTAAAAATCACCAGAAGATGATCTTGGCCTGAAATTTCTTGAGTGCAAAGTAATGCTTGTTAGATAACTTTCATTAGTTCTGACTTTTCTGATTTGAGGCATGTAAATAGGGTTACTAATTAGATCTTTACTGACTGTTTCTGTTCAGGAAGATTTACTGTGCTTGACTGTGAAAAATCGTGAAAAATCTCAGAGCAGTGTTTTAATCTGAATTTTTTGTGCATAATCCTGAGTTTATGATCTGTTTTTCATTAGTTTGAGTTTTTCTGTTTGAGCTACTTAACTACCTCTTTGAATGCCATCTTTACAGATTGTCCAGTTTTGACAGATTTTCACGCTTATTGATTATTGTGCTTATAACCTTTGTTTGATCGACAATTGTTATAAATTGGTTGTTGTCCAGTAGTTAATACTAATGTAAACTTTTCAAAGCTTGAACATGAGTGGATTTTATTTAATGAGTACTAACCTACTAACAAGTTTTGTGATGTTTTATGTGGATGTAGCTAATTATTGATGATATGAATAAGAAGACACAAGAGCTCAAGCTTGGGGATGCGTAGGTGCATCCTAAGAACCAATTCAAGATTACAAAATCATCTAAGCTTGGGGATGCCGGAGTCATCTACATATTCATCAACTACATGAGGTTGTATCTTCCATACTCTTTATTACTCATCCACGGTTGGTTTTAATAAAGCCTATCTCAATGGCGTTAAAGAAAAGAAATTTTGGGAGATAACCCAATTTTATTTTTGCTTTGTTGAGTCTTAAAAGTTATTACTTCATCATTTTTATTTCGTTTTTGTGCCAAGAGTATCCTCTAATGGAAGGGAAATGATGTTTGGGGTGTTTGCTTTTCTGAATCAGATTTTGTGTTGTCACGAAAAAAAATTGTGAAAATAGCCAGAACATTATTTTGAGCTGCCAATTATTTTTCTTATGCCCCAGTATGTTAGCTAACTTTCGTTAGTTTAGCACTTTTTGATTTGAGCAACATAATTATTTCTTGAATTTCGATCTTTGCCTGCTGGTCTGTTTTGACAGATTTCTGCCATATTTTTCATTTGCTTCATATGCTCCCTCTTTTTTAGCGCAATCCGGTAAAATAACCAACCTAGGTTTCCCGCTTCGGATTACTAAAGTGCTAAACCTACCTCACCTGGGTGCACTCGATATCTATCAGCTCCATAGGATGTATAGGCTTCTCTTCCTCTCATGTTTATGGTAGCAAAGCAACGGATTGAGCTGCACTGCCTTTCGGCGTTTTAGTTAGGCGCATCCTCTTGCGGGATGAAAATCTGCCATAGCATGCTCCGCCCTTCTGCAGTGATTCGCTTGCTTCAATAAGATGTTTGTTTCCAATTACCATTTAGAAATGGATCAACTTTTCAATCCATTTCTATCGAGCCCCATTCTCAATGCTATCATCATATGTCTCGGAACAAGAAAATGGAACCCTGGGCGAAGTGGTTGTTCCAAACCGAGGTAGCATCGATACTTTTTAAAAGAACGCCGATCTGCTCTTGGTACTGAAGGATTAGGGCCAGCCGTTCTTGTTCTTCCATTGTGAGGGGGCGCCCCTCTTGAAGATTTACAGGAGCTTCCCCTCCACGCGGGAGAAAGGATCTGCGATTTTATCGCTCTGTCTGTATTAAGTATGACGGCTCTGCCGCTACTAGTGGGCTTTAGACTTTGGTTTGGCGATATCGAATGGGTTAATCCGCCATTTCAGCTACAACGTGCATGCATTGATTTATGTGTTCTTTTGTGAGAAAGAGATTTAGGAAGAAGTAGTTACTGTAGCACATGTATAAATGAGTGTTTGATATGTGTCTCTACTGAAACCTTGCTGGTCTGGTTCTAATGTTATTTGCACTAATGTTGCTGATCAATTGTGTTAAGTTTTGTATGAAGGAAATTTTCAAGTGTAGGGAGAGAAGAATGATGCAATGAGATGAAGCATGGACAAAAGCTCAAGCTTGGGGATGTCCCCTGGACACCCCAAGAAATATCCAAGAAGTACAAGCGTCAAATCTTGGGGATGCCCAAGACATCCCCTCTTCATCAACAAAAGCACCAGGTCATTTTTCAATACACTATATTTTTATTGCTTCATATGATATGTGTTGTTCTTGGAGCTAACGTCTTTATTTTCGTTGTTTGTTCTATTTTGTTTTGTTTGCTGTAATAAAATTGGGTGGATCCTATTATTCTTGTGTGGGAGAAAGACACGCTCCGTTTCAATTGCCTAGAACACTTTAGTTTTCATTCCTATTTCTTTTCTAGTGTTCTAGTTTGCTAGTACTGCGTTTAGCTCTTGGTTTTTCTACTCATATCTTGTTCAGAACTTGTTGGTTCTCCTTATTTATGTTTGAACAGCTCTCTGGTATTTTTCTTATTTATCATCTATGAGAGTGTTTTCAAATAAGTCGGTTGGCATTGGATGCATAAAAGGGTTTCATGTGTATACTGATGCAAATAGAGGCATGTTTAGACTGTGGCATATATTTTTGCATGTCATGATAGATGTTATTTTCATGTTGAGCTTATTGATTATGTCTATATCTTGATTAGTCTCAAATAGCTGAGAGTGTTTAGTGTGCCATTGAAGGTTTTCATGCATTGTTTTTAGCATACAATAGAAAAGCATAATATTGTGGTATATATTCTCCGGCGAATGCTTTATTTGGGACGACTTGGTACATGTTTTGAAACATGTTATGACTATATTCCAGTCAATTATTGCCTCTATGATCATTTAGTTTGGAACTTGTGTATCACTTTATGCTTTGATTAATATATTTTGTCATTGTGCATGATTATGGCCATTATGCTCTCTTAGTTGGTCGCACCCGGTCTTTTTCTAGCCTCCATTTGTATGAGTGTTTTATTCATGCATCCAACCACCAAAAACCAAATATTCCAAAGTGTCCACCATATCTACCTATATGTGGTATTTCATTGCCATTCCATAGTAGTTTGCTCATGTGCTACCTTTAAAAACATTCAAACTGCTTCTTGTTTTGTGACATTGTTTTTAGCTCATGAGGAAGTAAATTAAATTGTGGTTGTCGTCTTCCATATTATTTAAGTAACTCAAAGACTCGCGAGCTTCATCTTGCTTGTCACATAAAAAGTAGTATATAAAAAGAAGAAGAGCTGGTTTGACCACAACTTCCAATAGGGGAAGAAAATAGGAAAATTATAAGAAAAGGTCACTCCTCCATGGTTTGTGATTACTTGGTCGGCACCCGAGGATTCGGTTAGCCATGGTATGTGTAAGCAAAGGTTGGGAGGAGTGTCATTATTTTATAAGTAGTATAAATGAAAAGAGGCTTTGCCCAAATATTTCGGAACCGCTCTCAAACTTGCTTAGTATGGAAGATGACAATAGCTCTTTTTACTACTCGTTGACATGAAAACCACCTCTCAAAAGCAACTTTTACCTCCATTGTTTCAATAAAAACCTCTAGCACATGAGTGATCTCACTTGCCTCTCAAAGAGATACTATCTTTTACTTTAATGTTGAGTCTCCACCTTCTTGTTTATGCACCACTTATGAGAGCATAGTTGTCATTCTTAGTTTTATGTGCATGGTCCCAAGATTTTTATTGATTGCTTCATAATTATGGTATCACTTGTTCTCAAACTTCTTATTTATAGTCACTCTCTTAAACTTTTAAAGGTGTCTTAGCATTTATGTTTTGCTATCACTTATGGGACAAGCTGAGTACCACTTTATTATGCATCTATCCTATGTTCTCTACAATCACTTTGCTTTCTATGCACTTTATACATTATCTTTTGTTTGATTACTCTTCATGATTATAGCATGGTTATTAAGTTTTACTGCAAGATTATATCTACCATTTCTATGTTAGAATGATTATGATCCCAACTATTTTGCTTTTGCAAATTGATTGATCAAAGTAGTGTGACAGCATGTCACCTCAAAAATTATTTGTTTGTTATCACTTACCTACTCGAGGACGAGCAGGAGTTAAGCTTGGGGATGTTGATACGTTGCAAACGTATCTATAATTTTTGATGCTCCATGCTTGTTTTCTACCAATTCCCTTATGTTTTATGTGCATTTCGATACACTTTTTTAGCATTTTCCGGAACTAACCTATTGACATAGTGCCACAGTGCCATTTCCTGTTTTCTGCTGTTTTTGTGTTTCAGAAAAGTTGTACAGTAAATATTCTCGAAATTGCATGGGACAAAAACTCAGGACCTTATAATTTCGAGGGGAAGCCTGAGCCAGAAGGAGACACGCAGGGGAGCTGCCACGTGGCAGTACACAGGACAGGCGCGACCCCACCCCTGGTCGCGCCTGGCCCATGTACTGGCCACCCCGGCCTCCGCTGACATCGCCCTTTCGCCTATATATTGCCCTCGTGGAGAAACTATCAGATATCACAAAAGAATTCCACAAAAAGTCCCGACACCGCCGCCGTCTCAAACCCTAGTTCGGGGGGTTCCTGCTGCCTCCCCCGTGGAGATGATCTCCATGGGGGAGGGCTCCGAAGAAGCCATGAAGGAGGGAGTTGAGGGGCTGCACTCCATGTTGCCCTCTCCGCCGTCTCCACCGCCGTCTCCATCGCCAACTCCTCCTTGTACTCAGGGGTCCATCCTCTCATAAACCTCTGTACCGCCCTATGTAAACATGGCGTTCGATGATATAATCTATCCTATGATCTATGTCATGTTTCATAGTTTATTTGTTCTTAGATTGGATGGGTGATTTTCTTTGATTCATTAGAGTTGTGATCTGATCTGTTATTCTCCTTGGTGTCCATTATATTTGTGCGCGCATGGATCAAACACCTAGGGTTGGTAGTATTTGTAACGAAGCGGGGGGAGTTCTGCCGGAGCGACAGAAACCTAAGAACGCGAACCGATTAGTTGCACGTATGGGAGTAAAGGCGACCTAGAGCTTAAGGCTATGGTTGGGGAAACCTTAATGCTTGTTAGTAGTTGCGGATGTTTGCTAGCAAGCTAATCATATAGTGCTTGCAATCCCATGTACAGCGGAGTGCATGTATAATTAGCCTCTCCCACATAGAAAGCTCCTTCGAGGACAGTGAATCTGAGACCGTCACTATTTTGTCTTGAGCAAAGCCACCACTAGTACCACCACTTTTCCACACTCATGTTACTAGTTACTAAGTTTATTTTACCGCTGCAGCACTAACATTTATTTCTGTGTATTTCTTTTCCTGCAAAGTCACCTCTCAAACTCGTGCCACCGCTGTAGTTTTATTTCCTAGATATTGCAAATGTTTAGTGCGCGTAGAGTTGTATCAATGGTTGATAGAACTTTAGAGAATGTTTATCCTACCTTTAGCTCCTCGTTGGGTTCGACACTCTTACTTATCGAAAAGGCTACAAAAAATCCCCTATACTTGTGGGATATCACGCGCTTGCTGTATTTTGGAGCGCCCGACGGAGGATCATTTTTTGCGCCCGCGCTATATTTTAGCGCCTCCGGTGGAGGAAAACTTGTCGCATCGCGCGGTATACTTTTACAGCGCGGGCGCAACCACTGTCAACCCAGCCCGTTGGAGATGCTGTAAGGCCTCGTTCAATTAGCCCAGCCCGACCGGGAATGCGGTCTAACCTCTGTCAACCTGTGTGGATCAGTCTGGGCGATTTTCATTCCCAGCCGACCTATAAGAGCAAGTTTAATAGTGGAGCAGCTATTGGCTATAACATTGTGTCATGCCATTTAGAGTTAGCTTATAGCCAGCATACACAAAAGTTAGCTATATGAATGTACTATTTTTTGGGTCAATGGCCCACCTCCTTTTTCTCACAAAATGTCTAGAAGCATGTGTTGTAGTTGGTTCTTGCATAAGAGTCCACTCCCCCTACTTTTTCATGACTCTCTCCTCCACATATGCAAAAGTGCCAGGTAGGCGGGCTATAAGCCCACTATTGTACTTTCTCTAACCTCTCGTTCGGTTACATCACTACATCTGACGCAAAACTCATCCCGGCCCAAACCCTCCCGACCTCGGCCATTCCAGCATGGATCGAAAAATCCTCTCCCAATTCATGGAAGAAATCCCGAGGGGAGCGACGCGTGACATTACTCAACGGCGACGTGACAAGAGGCAAACTCGGCAGCCACGGTGGTGGCCTCTGCATCTCCAACCTCACTCCCCCGAGATGGAAGCCTCTCGCGGATAAAGCTCATCTCCCCCGCAGCCCCTTCCTCCTCCGACGAATTAAGAAGTTCTTGGATTTTGACCTCGCGTCATGGAAGCAGCATTGAGGACGCGCAATAGTGTTCCAGTGGGGAGAACCAACCTATGGTTGGATGATTAGGAGGGAAGTGGCACCCGAGCCCACCAGAGTTTAAATCTTAGAATTGACACTTTGGTGTCTCATTAAAAGGCGAAATATTATTCATTGGGAGGCGAGTTCCCGTCGACAGCGAGGCGTCTGCGGTGACTTCTTCAATCTCAATGCCCACCAAGGTAGAATGTGTGTACGTTCATAGGTGTGAGTGTATGTACATATGTGTGAGCGTCTTCATGTCTACTGTGTTTCGTAAAGAAAGTGTTCCATTGGGCCAGCCACGACCCGCTACCATTGTCCGCCTCACCGGGAAGAGGATGGGGCACGGGGCGGCTGGGGCAGCGCCTTCCGCTAGCCACGGGCTCCCAAGCCCACCCTAGGGGGCACCACCACCAGCGACCAAAACTGCGCACGGGCGTTGAGGTCAGAGTCCAAGAGCTGCAGATGGCTGCACATGGCTACGAGGGGAGAGGGAGGTTGGGGGCCAGTCGGCCTGGAGTAGCGTCCGACGGGAGGCCGTGGGCGCCGGAGCGGCGACGCGAGGGGCGCTCACACGGTCACAGGCTCATAGTACAGAGTGAGGAAAAGGTGTTTTGTTGTAGCTGTAGTAGTATTCTCTCTAATGATCGCGTATCTGGACGTGTTCTTATAGGGCGCGTTTGGTAGGATGTGATAACCCACAAGTATAGGGGATCGCAACAGTCTTCGAGGGAAGTAAAACCCAAATTTATTGATTCGACACAAGGGGAGTGATGCGTGCAGTTTACACACGTCCGTTGGGAACCCCAAGAGGAAGGTGTGATGCGTACAGTAGCAAGTTTTTCCTCAGAAAGAAACCAAGGTTTATCGAACCAGTTGGAGCCAAGAAGCACGTTGAAGGTTGATGGTGGCGGAGTGTAGTGCGGCGCAACACCAGAGATTCCGGCGCCAACGTGGAACCTGCACAACACAATCAAAGTACTTTGCCCCAACGTAACAGTGAGGTTGTCAATCTCACCGGCTTGCTGTAAACAAAGGATTAGATGTATAGTGTGGATGATGATGATTGTTTGCAAAGAACAGTAAAGAACAATTGCAGTAGATTGTATTTCAGATGTAAAGAATTGGACCGGGGTCCACAGTTCACTAGTGGTGTCTCTCCCATAAGATAAACAAATGTTGGGTGAACAAATTACAGTTGGGCAATTGACAAATAAAGAAGGCATAACAATGCACATACATATATCATGATGAGTACTATGAGATTTAATCGGGCATTACGACAAAGTACATAGACCGCTATCTAGCATGCATCTATGCCTAAAAAGTCCACCTTCAGGTTATCATCCGAACCCCTTCCAGTATTAAGTTGCAAACAACAGACAATTGCATTAAGTATGGTGCGTAATGTAATCAACACAAATATTCTTAGACAAAGCATCGATGTTTTATCCCTAGTGGCAACAGCACATCCACAACCTTAGAGGTTGCTGTCACTCCCAGCATTCAATGGAGGCATGAACCCACTATCGAGCATAAATACTCCCTCTTGGAGTCACAAGTATCAACTTGGCCAGTAGCCTCTACTAGCAATGGAGAGCATGCAAGAACATAAACAACATATATGATAGAGTGATAATCAACTTGACATAGTATTCAATATTCATCGGATCCCAACAAACACAACATGTAGGATTACAAATAGATGATCTTGATCATGATAGGCAGCTCACAAGATCTAACATGATAGCACAATGAGGAGAAGACAACCATCTAGCTACTGCTATGGACCCATAGTCCAGGGGTGGACTACTCACACATCGATCCGGAGGCGATCATGGCGATGAAGAGACCTCCGGGAGATGATTCCCCTCTCCGGCAGGGTGCCGGAGGCGATCTCCTGAATCCTCCGAGATGGGATTGGCGGCGGCGGCGTCTTTGGAAAGTTTTCCGTATCGTGGCTCTCGGTACTGGGGTTTCGCGACGAAGGCTTTAAGTAGGCGGAAGGGAAGGTCAAGGGGCGTCACGGGGGACCCACACAACAGGGCCGCGCGGCCAGGGCCCAGGCCGCACCGCCCTGGCGTGTCGTCGCCCCGTGGCCTGATACGTCTCCGACGTATCGATAATTTCTTATGTTCCATGCCACATTATTGATGATATCTACATGTTTTATACACTTTATATGTTGTATTTATGCATTTTCCGGCACTAACCTATTAACGAGATGCCGAAGAGCCGTTCTGTCGTTTTCTGCTGTTTTTGGTTTAGAAATCCTACAAAGGAAATATTCTCGGAATTGGACGAAATCAACGCCCAGGGTCCTATTTTGCCACGAAGCTTCCAGAAGACCGAGGGAGAGTCGAAGTGGGGCCACGAGGTGGCGACACACCAGGGCGGCGCGGCCCAGGCCCTGGCCGCGCCGGCCCGTGGTGTGGGCCCCTCGTGCCGCCTCTTTACCTGCCCTTCCGCCTACTTAAAGCCTCCGTCGCGAAACCCCCAGCACCGAGAGCCACGATACGGAAAACCTTACTGAGACGCCGCCGCCGCCAATCCCATCTCGGGGGATTCTGGAGATCACCTCCGGCACCCTGCCGGAGAGGGGATTCATCTCTCGGAGGACTCTTCACTGCCATGGTCGCCTCCGGAGTGATGAGTGAGTAGTTCACCCCTGGACTATGGGTCCATAGCAGTAGCTAGATGGTTGTCTTCTCCTAGTGTGCTTCATTGTCGGATCTTGTGAGCTGCCTAACATGATCAAGATCATCTATCTGTAATTCTATATGTTGTGTTTGTCGGGATCCGATGGATATAGAATACTATGTTATGTTGATTATCAATCTATTACCTATGTGTTGTTTATGATCTTGCATGCTCTCCGTTATTAGTAGAGGCTCGGCCAAGTTTTTGCTCTTAACTCCAAGAGGGAGTATTTATGCTCGATAGTGGGTTCATGTCTCCGTGAATCTGGGAGTGACAGGAACCTCTAAGGTTATGGATGTACTCGTTTCCACTAGGGATAAAACATTGATGCTATGTCCGAGGATGTAGTTATTGATTACATTACGCACCATACTTAATGCAATTGTCCGTTGTTTTGCAACTTAATACCGGAAGGGGTTCGGATGATAACCCGAAGGTGGACTTTTTAGGCATAGATGCATGCTCGGATAGCGGTCTATGTACTTTGTCGTAATGCCCAATTAAATCTCACAATATTCATCATGTCATGTATGTGCATTGTTATGCCCTCTCTATTTGTCAATTGCCCGACCGTAATTTGTTCACCCAACATGCTATCTTATGGGAGAGACACCTCTAGTGAACTCGTGGACCCCGGTCCATTCTTTTATACTCGAAATACAAATTTGCCGCAATACTTGTTCTTTACTCGTTCTCTGCAAACAATCATCATCCACACTATACATCTAATCCTTTGTTACAGCAAGCCGGTGAGATTGACAACCTCACTCGTTTCGTTGGAGCAAAGTACTTTGGTTGTGTTGTGCAGGTTCCACGTTGGCGCCGGAATCTCTGGTGTTGCGCCGCACTACATCCCGCCGCCATCAACCTTCAACGTGCTTCTTGGCTCCTCCTGGTTCGATAAACCTTGGTTTCTTTCTGAGGGAAAACTTACCGCCGTACGCATCACACCTTCCTCTTGGGGTTCCCAACGGACGCGTGTTGTACGCGTATCAAGCATATTTTCTGGCGCCGTTGTCGGGGAGATCAAGACACGCCGCAAGGGGAGTCTCCACAATCCAATCTCTTTACTTTGTTTTTGTCTTGCTTTATTTTATTTACTACTTTGTTTGCTGCATTATATCAAAACACAAAAAAATTAGTTGCTAGCTTTACTTTATTTACTGTCTTGTACACTATATCAAAAACACAAAAAAATAGTTACTTGCATTTATTTTATCTAGTTTGCTTTATTTACTACTGCTAAAATGAGTAATCCTGAAGTTGAAGTTCGTTCGTTTAAGCAACAAGGGGGAGAATGTTTAAAAGATGCTTGGTATAGAATTAGTGATGCCCATAATAGGTGCACTAAGAAACACTCCACCACTATCCTACTCAGGAATTTTTATGTTGGTATCTCTAGCTGGAATAGGTATGTTCTTGATTGTCTCGTAGGAGGTAACTTCCTAGGCGCTCCTGCTTTAGAAGTTAGTTGCATTATTGAGAGTTTATTTGGAACACCACCTGTTAATGAAGTTAAAATTGAAACCTCTCTTGAAGATGTCATGAAAAAATTAGAAACCATAGAGAAATTTTTTCCAAGTATTGAAACTAAATTGGAAATACTTGATAAAACTAATGAACTTGATAAATCCTTAGGAGGAATTGATGAAAGAATTAGTGTCCTAGGAACTTGTGTTGTCCATGATAATCAAATCAATAGGATTGGCGAACTTGAAAAAGCTATGGGAACCTTGGGTTCAACCTTTTCATCTTTAAAGTTTAGAGAAAAAGCTTATGTGGGTAAGGAGCAAAAGTTTATGTATGTCTCTAAAGTGCCTAAACCAAAAAAATATTATTATAGGCCTAAAATTGACAAAGCCCTTAGTACCACTACAGATGGGGGAGCTTATGATATCGATGCTCCATCTCTTGATAATACTTGATACACACTTTCTGCGCCTAGGCTGAAAGGCGTTAAAGAAAAGCGCTTATGGGAGACAACCCATGTTTTTACTACAGTATTTTTGTTTTATATTTGAGTCTTGGAAGTTGTTTACTACTGTAGAAACCTCTCCTTATCTTAGTTTTGTGTTTTGTTGTGCCAAGTAAAGTCTTTGATAGTAAAGTTCATACTAGATTTGGATTACTGCGCAGTTACAGATTTCTTTGCTGTCACGAATTTCGACCTGCCTCCCTGTAGGTAGCTCAGAAAATTAAGCCAATTTACGTGCATGATCCTCAGATATGTACGCAACTTTCATTCAATTTGGGCATTTTCATTTGAGCAAGTATGGTGCCTCAATAAAATCCATCTTTACGGACTGTTCTGTTTTGACAGATTCTGCCTTTTATTTCGCATTGCCTCTTTTGCTATGATGGATGAATTTCTTTGCTTCATTAATGTCCAGTAACTTTGTGCAATGTCCAGAAGTGTTAAGAATGATTATGTCACCTCTGAACATCTGAATTTTTATTATGCACTAACCCTCTAATGAGTTGTTTCGAGTTTGGTGTGGAGGAAGTTTTCAAGAATCAAGAGAGGAGGATGATATACTATGATCAAGGAGAGTGAAAGCTCTAAGCTTGGGGATGCCCCGGTGGTTCACCCCTGCATATTTTAAGAAGACTCAAGCGTCTAAGCTTGGGGATGCCCAAGGCATCCCCTTCTTCATCGACAACATTATCGGGTTCCTCCCCCGAAACTATATTTTTATTCCGTCACATCTTATGTGCTTTGCTTGGAGCGTCGGTTTGTTTTTGTTTTTGTTTTTGTTTGAATAAATGGATCCTAGCATTCATTGTGGGAGAGAGACACGCTCCCCTATTGCATATGGACAAGTATGTCCTTAGGCTTTACTCATAGTATTCATGGCGAAGGTTGAATCTTCTTCGTTAAATTGTTATATGGTTGGAATCGGGAAATGCTACATGTAGTAATTCTAAAATGTCTTGAATAATTTGATACTTGGCAATTGTTGTGCTCATGTTTAAGCTCTTGCATCATATACTTTGCACCCATTAATGAAGAAACACCTAGAGCATGCTAAATTTGGTTTGCATATTTGGTCTCTCTAAAGTCTAGATAATTTCTAGTATTGAGTTTTGAACAATAAGGAAGACGGTGTAGAGTCTTATAATGTTTACAATATGTCTTTTATGTGAGTTTTGCTGCACCGGTTCATCCTTGTGTTTGTTTCAAAATAACCTTGCTAGCCTAAACCTTGTATCGAGAGGGAATACTTCTCATGCATCCAAAATCCTTGAGCCAACCACTATGCCATTTGTGTCCACCATACCTACCTACTACATGGTATTTCTCCGCCATTCCAAAGTAAATTGCTTGAGTGCTACCTTTAAAATTGCTATCCTTCACCTTTACAATATATAGCTCATGGGACAAATAGCTTAAAAACTATTGTGGTATTGAATATGTACTTATGCACTTTATCTCTTATTAAGTTGCTTGTTGTGCGATAACCATGTTCTCGGGGACGCCATCAACTACTCTTTGTTGAATATCATGTGAGTTGCTATGCATGTCCGTCTTGTCTCGAAGTAAGAGAGATCTACCACCTTAATGGTTGGAGCATGCATATTGTTAGAGAAGAACATTGGGCCGCTAACTAAAGCCATGAATCATGGTAGAAGTTTCAGTTTTGGACATATATCCTCAATCTCATATGAGAATACTAATTGTTGCCACATGCTTATGCATTAAAGAGGAGTCCATTATCTGTTGTCCATGTTGTCCCAGTATGGATGTCTAAGTTGAGAATAATCAAAAGCGAGAAATCCAAAATGCGAGCTTTCTCCTTAGACCTTTGTACAGGCGGCATGGAGGTACCCCATTGTGACACTTGGTTAAAACATGTGTATTGCGATGATCCGGTAGTCCAAGCTAATTAGGACAAGGTGCGGGCACTATTAGTATACTATGCATGAGGCTTGCAACTTGGTAAGATATAATTTACATGATACATGTGCTTTATTACTACCGTTGACAAAATTGTTTCTTGTTTTCAAAATAAAAGCTCTAGCACAAATATAGCAATCGATGCTTTTCCTCTTTGAAGGACCTTTCTTTTACTTTTAATGTTGAGTCAGTTCACCTATTTCTGTCCACCTCAAGAAGCAAACACTTGTGTCAACTGTGCATTGATTCCTACATACTTGCATATTGCACTTGTTATATTACTCTATGTTGACAATTATCCATGAGATATACATGTTGTAAGTTGAAAGCAACCGCTGAAACTTAATCTTCTTTTGTGTTGCTTCAATACCTTTACTTTGATTTATTGCTTTATGAGTTAACTCTTATGCAAGACTTATTGATGCTTGTCTTGAAGTGCTATTCATGAAAATTCTTTGCTTTATGATTCATTTGTTTACTCATGTCATTACCATTGTTTTGATCGCTGCATTCATTACATATGTTTACAATAGTATGATCAAGGTTATGATGGCATGTCACTCCAGTAAATTATCTTTGTTATCGTTTACTCGCTCGGGACGAGCAGGAACTAAGCTTGGGGATGCTGATACGTCTCCGACGTATCGATAATTTCTTATGTTCCATGCCACATTATTGATGATATCTACATGTTTTACACACTTTATATGTTGTATTTATGCATTTTCCGGCACTAACCTATTAACGAGATGCCGAAGAGCCGCTTCGTTTTCGCTCGTTTTTGGTTTCAGAAATCCTACAAAGGAAATATTCTCGGAATTGGACGAAATCAACGCCCGGGGTCCTATTTTGCCACGAAGCTTCCGAAGACCGAGGGAGAGTCGAAGTGGGGCCACGAGGTGGCGACACACCAGGGCGGCGCGGCCCAGGCCCCGGCCGCGCCGGCCTGTGGTGTGGGCCCCTCGTGCCGCCTCCTTACCTGCCCTTCCGCCTACTTAAAGCCTCCGTCGCGAAACCACCAGCACCGAGAGCCACGATACGGAAAACCCTACCGAGACGCCGCCGCCGCCAATCCCATCTCGGGGGATTCGGAGATCACCTCCGCACCCCGCCGGAGAGGGGATTCATCTCCCGGAGGACTCTTCACCGCCATGGTCGCTCCCGGAGTGATGAGTGAGTAGTTCACCCCCGGACTATGGGTCCATAGCAGTAGCTAGATGGTTGTCTTCTCCTCATGTGCTTCATTGTCGGATCTTGTGAGCTGCCTAACATGATCAAGATCATCTATCCGTAATTCTATATGTTGTGTTTGTCGGGATCCGATGGATAGAGAATACTATGTTATGTTGATTATCAATCTATTACCTATGTGTTGTTTATGATCTTGCATGCTCTCCGTTATTAGTAGAGGCTCGGCCAAGTTTTTGCTCTTAACTCCAAGAGGGAGTATTTATGCTCGATAGTGGGTTCATGTCTCCGTGAATCTGGGGAGTGACAGAAACCTCTAAGGTTATGGATGTACTCGTTGCCACTAGGGATAAAACATTGATGCTATGTCCGAGGATGTAGTTATTGATTACATTACGCACCATACTTAATGCAATTGTCTCGTTGTTTTGCAACTTAATACTGGAAGGGGTTCGGATGATAACCTGAAGGTGGACTTTTTAGGCATAAATGCATGCTGGATAGCGGTCTATGTACTTTGTCGTAATGCCCAATTAAATCTCACAATATTCATCATGTCATGTATGTGCATTGTTATGCCCTCTCTATTTGTCAATTGCCCGACTGTAATTTGTTCACCCAACATGCTATCTTATGGGAGAGACACCTCTAGTGAACTGTGGACCCCGGTCCATTCTTTTATACTCGAAATACAAATCTGCTGCAATACTTGTTCTTTACTCGTTCTCTCGCAAACAATCATCATCCACACTATACATCTAATCCTTTGTTACAGACAAGCCGGTGAGATTGACAACCTCACCGTTTCATTGGGGCAAAGTACTTTGGTTGTGTTGTGCAGGTTCCACGTTGGCGCCGGAATCTCGGTGTTGCGCCGCACTACATCCCGCCGCCATCAACCTTCAACGTGCTTCTTGGCTCCTCCTGGTTCGATAAACCTTGGTTTCTTTCTGAGGGAAAACTTGCCGCCGTACGCATCACACCTTCCTCTTGGGGTTCCCAACGGACGCGTGCTGTACGCGTATCAAGCATGGCCCCACTTCGTGACTCCTTCGGTCTTCTGGAAGCTTCGTGTAAAAAGAGGCCCCTGGGCGTTGATTT
>NC_061510.1:51421165-51448104 GCF_022539505.1 Lolium rigidum | reverse complement strand
TGAGGTGCCAAAAATAATTCAAGAAAAGAAAGTTTTATAGTACATAGAGGATGACATGCGGGTCCCGGTTAGCAGCAGCGGTATCACCGTTTGAGAGGCGGCGGGGATCGAAAGAAAAAGGCAAGTGACCAAATTTGAGGTGCCAAAAAAAACTCCAAGAAAAGAAAGTTTTATAGTACATAGAGGATGACATGCGGGTCCCATTTAGCGACAGCGGTATCACCGTTTGAGAGGCGGCGGGGATCGAAAGAAAAAGGCAAGTGACCAAATTTGAGGTGCCAAAAAAACTCCAAGAAAAGAAAGTTGATTGCACATAGAGGATGACATGCGGGTCCCATTTAGCGGCAGCGGTCTCAACGTTTCCAAGGCGGCAAGGGATCAAAAGAAAAAGGAAGTAGCCGAGAAATCGGGGGGTCAAAAAAATCCAAGAATAGAAAGAATTTTGGTTCATAGAGGATGACATGCGGGACCCATGATCTTGCATCGTAAACGGCTCGATCGGAGAACGTTGAACGAGATGGCGCGATCGAGAAAAAAACAATGCCAGAGAGGCTGCCATCTGGGCCCTACGTCCCTCGGCGGTGCGGATTTGCGTTGACTCGGCCGGCGAACCCGAGATTTCGAGATGCACCACGTCCCGGGCCACCATACGCGACGTTTTGGCCGCTTTCGTCGGGCTAGGTGGCCTCAAAAACGAGAAAAAAAAAGTTTTGACATGCACCACGGAGGGACCAAAAATCGTCGGCCATGGTACACCAGCAACCACGGCGCGACTTCAACTTCGTCGGCCATGGCAACTTTTCTTGTAGTGTTAGGTAGTCTACAGCTGGTAAACATTTAGTCGGAGGATTCACATCGGATACCCACAATTGTGTGGATACACCGCAAAGAATTCTTCGTGAGACTTTAGAAAGGTACAAAATATGAACCAGACTTAGACCAACTACCTAACCTTGGAGTTTAATGATTAGACGAAAGGAAGTTTGAAGATCATTAGTAAACTCCAAGGGGGAGAGGAAGGCTGAAGGAGAAGTATTAAGTTATGGCTTGTAGTGTGATAGACGGAGAAAAAGGTCTGAACTGAGAGGAAGCCCGATCTTATTTTTATAAGGTTATTGGGAAGTACCCATATAAAAGCACTCTCGGAAGGATGTCAGACCAGAAGCCGAGGTTCAGATCTCGAGTAAGTAAGGGTTATACCTTAACTTGAGTGGGTAATTGATAATTACTCAGAAGCAGAAAAGCTCAAGTAAGTCTAAGCTAATGAAGTTGGATGAAGAAGATGTCGGAGGACAATCAAATTCTAAGAAAACAAAAGACCGAAGGGTTTGACCATACCAAAACATAAACCTATTAGAAAGATTCCTTTCAGGGAACCTAAAGAAACCAAAAGGAAGATAACTAGTATGAACTAGAAGCCATGATTGGATGGACTAAATGAGTCTAATCCATTCGTAGGAATAAAACCACCAGGACCATGCCTATGGTAAATACCTTACTAAGTACCATTGCTTTCGTTATAGTAGTAAGGGAAAAGAATACCCTACCTTAAATAAATCTTTTAGAATAAAGCTTTGGGTACCGCAGCTGGATCACCGCAGCTGGTAGAACCAAGTTTTAAGTACCCCGATAGGAAGCTATCACCACAACCATTAGTAAAGTCCATTAGCCCAATAAGTTGTCCTAATCCAAGGATCTTTGAAGAATAAGACTGGAAGTTTCGAATGTTAGAAGAAATCCAAGAATTAAAGGAAGTATCAGTGCCCGACATCACAAGACTACAGGAAGGATCCGGACAAGGGATATATCCAATTATATCTACTGAAATCACCATGGAATTTAAAAGGATTGTGATCTGTTCAAGTCGGTTCCACATTCCAAAACATGAGAGCGTTCGAACTTCGGGACGAAGTTCAGTTTAAGGGGGAGAGGCTGTAATATCCCAGGTTTAGAGGCAAGAAAAAGAGAGAACACGAGAGTGTGCATTGCATTCATGCATTTTAAATCCGGGGGATTTTCGCGCGTTCATCTAAAACACAAAGTGATCGAGGTTTCTCTTGTGTCGATGGAATTGATTTGTGTCATCCACACAAGTGCGATAAATTTCGACATGACCTTTGTTGATTTATTATGTTTTCGAGGGAAATAGTTTGAATTCAAATTCAAATATGAAAGACATAATTCAAATAATAAATTGAATTGGAATTTGAAATTTAAACAAGTATATAAATATTATATGTACAAGTAACTACACTTGATAAGTCCAAATAAACAAATGAGTTAACTTTATTACAAATAGCATTACTCAATAACTTACAAGCAAGAAAAGAAATGGAAAATTACAAAATAAGAAAAGAAAACCCTAAACTAAATCTTCCATTTCTCTTTTCATCACTCCTTCCTGTAAAACAAACAACAAAGGTAAAAGAGAATGGTGTTACGATTAAAATGTCGCCATCATCAAGGATGAGGCATTTTGATATTGGAACTCAACTATTAGACATTAGGAACTTGTCCTAATATCTAAATTATGGAGTAGAGGGATCAATTTCAATCTACAGGCAGCTTTGTGAATCATGTATCATCTCTGGATCATAAGAAGAATAGATGAATCATTTTGTATCATTAAGCAACAATGAGCAAATAGGCAACATGGACAAGTGACAACATTTGATCCATATCAAATAAGGCAAAGGGCAACAATATTTGATCCACTTATTTCAAGCAACAAAGGCAACTAATTAATTCCTCTAACCTAGTCAAGTTCCTTTATAGAGAAAGCCACTGGAAATTTTACTGGATCATTTTTGACATAGAAAAGGTCAACATGATCCTAAGTCAACTAAGCCACTTAATAATTAAGCAAAGCTTAATTAAATATTAGGGGCACACTTGAATATTTAGTCCACATAATAGTATTAGCCAATAAGTATTTTTCACTTAACAGTATCAAGGATAGACAAAACAGTGATAAGTATCTATATCAATTGTGCCTTGCACAAGAGGTATGAGAAAAGCAAGTTGGCAACTAAGAGAGGACTATACATGGATAAGCATGGACACCACTGTAGCTTGCACAGGGGAGAAGCACCCAGGTGGGGTCTAACCACACAAGCAGCTCACACACAACACATGCAGCTATGTGCTGTCACACACACAGCTAACAGCCCAGCACTACAAAAGCAAAGCAGCTCACACATAGGTTCTGCATGTGTGTGTTGTCAACCAAGGACATGAAGAGAGCATGGTATATAAGCATATTACTTGCAGCACCCCATTTCTAGAACACAAAGGCAGTATCAACAGCTTTTGATCACACACACTTCAGCCAAATAAATCAGTAGTTCCTCTAGCCAAATCCATCTCATAATATCAGCAGATCTAGCAGAATACATGCAGATCAACTAGAGCCCAAGATCAACAAATAGATCATATGAAGCAGATCAAGAAGCAAGGAGGAGAAGGCATGCTACAAGAAGCAGCATATCTCAGTAGCCAGAAGAACCAGCTAACAAGCTACAAAGTGCATCAGGTAGAAACCAATAATAGGATAAGTAGATCAGGTAGCATCTGTTCTTAGCTTTCGCATGATCATGGGGAGAAAAAGAAGGGTAACCTGCGAAGTAAGTAAATCCAACCACCCTTCCACTAGATTTTTATCTAGGAGGATTGGAAGGATTTATTTCTCTCAGTCTAGCATAGTGTTGCTATGCTAAATCATCCTAGAGAATTAAAAAGCCACATAAATAGCATCTGTTCTTATTAAGATTGTGCCTCAGCCTTTGCATCATCGGCAAGGCTACAAGATCTAGCATATAATCTGTTCTTATCAGTTTATAGCTAAGAAAATGGGACAGCAAGATCCACCAGTAAAATCCAACAATACCAAAATCATTTATTAGCTGCTAACCAGCAGCTTGATCATTTTCAAGCAGCCATCCTTTGTCAACAGGTTACAAGGGTTTATTTGGGGTCCATGAATTATTCCCAGGCCAACCAAGTAACCCAAGTAGCAGCAGTAGTTAACCCATCAGGGGATGACCACAGAATTAACTTTGCTCCCCACCTACTGAATCACAGACAGTTAATGGATCATTTCAGATCTCCAGTAAAACTATCACAAATATGCATACAAGCTCACAACAAGCATCAAGTAACTCAGGTCTCTGTACACATCAATACTGGTATATTGCCATAGCTCAACACATGCTTGAGATAAAAACAAATGTAACCAAATCCTTAACTGAAATTATACATTCAGTTTTGTCAGACTCATGCCCCCACAGACTACACATGCTTTGGAGGATTAATCCATCCAAAAAGGAAGCATTTCATTTCACATATGAATTACCAATCTCAGGCAGTAGATGCAATAACTGTAGGGATCATAGTAAGCACAGGACACTAGATGATCTAACAGTAATATCATTTGAGGATCAACATCAGCATACAGCAACTAGACCAAGCAGTAATATTGCAGCACATACCACTATGACCAAATACAGGGGAGTAAGGAATGATTTAGCTCACAGAAATGTAGAGAAGTAGATGCAGTAGGCGACGCCGGGGTTGCGTCGGCGACACCGTCCAACCGGCGTCGGGGACGAAGTTGTCACCACACCACCAGACCACCACCATCACGAGCAGTACATCACCGACACCGTCTCACGATCCATACCAACCACAGCACCGCACCACCATTACATACCCACCGCAGTATAAATTAACTAGAAGAGGTTAACAGTGGCAGAGAGGAGGAGGCGGCAGGGGTGTGCTAGAGGTAAAGGAGGGCGACCACGAGGTGGCGCCAGAGCAGCAGCTCGTCGACATGCGGGAGCGGCCAGAGAAGCGGCGCGACCGCAGACGGCGGTGCTCGCCGAGGCCGGCGATGGCTGGACATACAGAAGGCGGAGCTAGGGTTCCGGGGTCAGACGCGGCCGCTAGAGACCACCGCGGTCAAATTAACCAAGGGGAGGTGGTAGCTCATGGAGGGGCGACCAAAAGCCCTAACTCACCGGTGCCAAAGAGGACAGGGAGCAGCCGGCGGCAAGCGGCGATGCAACGCCATCGCCAGGAGCTCGAGGAGATGCGAGTGCGAACGAGAAGATAGAGAGATGGGAGAGAGCGTTGGGGGTCGGTGGCCAGACGGATCCGGTCCACTCGACCTAACCCAACCAGGTTGGGCCGGACCAGGTTGACCTGGCCTTGGGCCAAACTATTGGGCCATTTGGTCCAATATTTTTCCTTATTTCCTTTTCTATAAGATTTTATCATCTACAAATTAATTAGATAACAACAAATAAATAAAAGTGAGTAACAGAAAATTACCTCTATAATAATATATAACAAATCATTTAGAAACTAAAGAAACAATAATTTGGAGTTTCCTCTAAATTTGAAAAAGAGTAATGTTAAATCTTAAACAATTAAAACCTAAAAACTACGCATATAATTTCTTGTTTCAATTCTTCACATAAATAAAATATTAAATATTACTTCACATTAAGATGCCATATAAAACAACAAATATTTCTTGATGATTATGTTTAATCATATGAAAATCCTAATTGATAAATACTTCAACTATTAATTAAAATACTAAACCTAATAGTATTTATCATATTTTATTAAAGTCTTTTAAAAATAATATAATGTTAAACTCATTATTATTTCTATTTCAAAGTTATTAATGATTTCAAACCTATTACCAATTCTTATTTAAGAATTGTATCACAAATTAGAAACCTAGTTCTAATATAAGTAAGAACTTTGGTCCCATTATTTTAGGGGATCATCCCATATTAGCACCAACTCTAAAAACCCTAGTTGTTTATCTCATATAATTATATGAATTTCACCTATACTCATAGAACCCTAATTAACAACAAATGAATCCATGTTTATGATCTACTAAAATAAAACCAATTCACATGTGATCATTATTTCATGCCTCTCGCTTTCTAATTAAACCTATAAGATCCACTAGTGTCACTTAGGAGCAAACCCTAGCTTGATAATATGTTAGCACCATTGATCATCAATCCTAAATACCACACCATTGGAATCCTTCTAAACCATCAAACCCTAGAAGAACCATGGAGATCAATCCTAGTACCAATATCTTGTGTAGTAATACACATCACATATTCCTATTCCACTGAACCCTATTCAGGAAGTGATAAACCATCTAGTTTAGAAGCCCTTAAGAATTACTTAGTGAAACAAATGTGAAGCCATAGTAAACCTTAACTTATAGCAACACTTTAACCATCATTCTTTAATATGTTACCCATAATCAACCATAGTAATAAATCTGCTAATACTTGCTACATATAGACCAATTCTGTTTAAGAACCCAACTAGTTCCTATTAGAGAACTAAATGAATCTAATAAGTAAACCCTAGAAGTCATAGCCCCTAATTATAGTAGTTCTTGTTCTTATTTAACCTGTTCTTCAAAAGTTATTCTTTTAAAGTACAAATGTCAATCAAACCTTAGAAGCCTAATCCTTCTTTGAAATACTAAATATTTCTTAAACAACATGTTCTTCATAAGTTATTCTTTTGAAGTAAAGTAGAAGTAATCATCAACCATGTTCTGTAGAACTTAAAATTGACAACTGTTCTTTACATATTATTCCACCACTATTCTTTATGTGTAAGATTGTATGATGTCTTATATCACTTGGATAGGATGTCAATATAACCAAACCTTAATAAGAACCTTGTTTGAGAATCATTCTAAAAGTGCAACCAACCCTAAAGAAATCTTTACAACTCATACATCCTAAATCATCGAGGTTAGGTTACGCTCGGGACGATTGCATCTCATACTATGCATTATAGCATTTTTGCCAGTTCTTTAAACATTATCCTTACCGGACGATGATGGTATTTCAGCATTTGGAGTTCTCACGTATCGAAGCTTTTGCTGCATAATCTTGCAGGTCAAGAAAGGCAAGTTCATCACTTGCTCATGTCATTTGATTATTTGTATCAAACTATATGCAAAGTACTATACTTATCACTCATGCATTGAAAAGCAAAGTATTATTTTACAATTATGAATATGACTATGTGGTGGGCAATGGAACCATGGTATGTGTTGATATGGTGGAGGTTCCATTGCATGGGTACTACTCATCTAGGACTAAGTACCAATGCCGTCCGGTGATTCTAGCGCCGTACAAATCGCGTTGACCATAAGATCTATAATGGCTGCGGGGAAGTCAGCTGTATCTTTTCCCTTACGCACGCCAACGGACTGGTAGAGCTGCGGGGTGTTGGAGGCACTGCCGTAGGTTGGGATAGCCTTTTAAATCCCCATCCGTGTGTGATGTTGAGCTCTACGGTCTATGATGGATTGTCCAAAGTACATCGTGAGTAAAGCCGTATTATCGGGAGAAGTCTACTGGGGGTGTACGGGTGGACAAAAGGGTGGGTTTGCAGGGTCGCGGAGAAGGCAGTGATTGGCTTGGATCTTACACCTGGCCCCACACCAAGGAAGTGTGGACGAGCATGCATCTCGGATAGGTATCAAGGATAAGGTCTCTTATGGGAAAAGTAACGCACCTCTGCAGAGGATACTGAATTGTGACTGTCACTCCCTGTTCCGGGAAGGGAACTGCGAACGCGACAGGAAAGGAACTCCACGAAGTTCTGTTCAACCTGTGAAGACTGATGGGCATAGTTTTCAGAATAAAATAAACCTTTTGAAGAAATGTTTATGAAAACTTGCATTGGCCTATGACTTTCTGGTCTATGGCTGTAGCTAGTGCACGATACACCTATTTCCTAATATGAACTTGCTTGAGTACGCTCGTACTCATTCTATCCCATTTGAACCCCCTTCTTAGATCAAGGCACCGAAGGAGAAACTACCGTGGATCTCGAAGACAAAGGAGTCAAGCTGCAACAAGATGAAGAATCCAATCAAAGAAGTCAATGGAGTCAACTTCGCATCAGCTAGAGTGGAAACTTAGACTAGTAATAGAAGGGAACCTTTCCCTAATCATAGCACCTAAGTAGCTAGATTTCTATAGCAAGCCAAGTAGCTCTTGAACTTGAGTTAGCAATAAGATAGACTACGAGTCGTTCTTCTGGAGCTTTATTTGAAGTTTTACCTCACTGTAAAGTAGGAGATTGTGTCCATCTTATGTAAACAGCTCGTGTGTACTTATATAGACATATCTTGGACTCGCATATGTTTCTGTTGTACCACTCTGAGAGATGTAATATGAGTGGAACGGTGTTTCACTTGTGTTATGTCAACGACTTGTGTACTACACCATGCAGTGGTACGCTGGGTCATCACACCGGGCCTCAAGGGAATCTACTGGCAATTAAGGTACTCCTTTTAATAGAGCACCGGAGCAAAGCATTAACACTTGGTGAAAACATGTGATCCTCATATCTAAGCCTTCCCCTTCGGTTGTCCCAATTTCTGTCACTTTGGGGCCTCGGGTTCCGGACATAGACATGTGCATACAACTTGTAGATACAATCTAAGCAATAAGTATAGAGCTTAAATCTAAGATCATGCCACTCGGGCCCTAGTGACAAGCATTAAACACAACAAGATTGCAGCAACAATAACTTCACAAACTTTATAGACTAATCATAATGTAACAATCCATCGGATCCCGACAAACACAACACCGATTACATCAGATGAATCTCAATCATGTAAGGCAGCTCATGAGATCATTGTATTGAAGTACATGGGGGAGAGAATACCAACTAGCTACAGCTAGAACCCGTAGTCCATGGGGGAACTACTCACGGAGCATGATGGAGGCGATGGCGTTGATGGAGATGGCTTCCGGGGCACTTCCCCGTCCCGGCAGGGTGCCGGAACGGAGACTCTGTCCCCGAAACGGAGTTTCGCGATGGTGGCGGCGCCCCTAGAGTCTTTCACGGAGTTTCGTCAATTGGTATCGATGTTTTAGGTCGGGACGGCTTAAATAGGCGAAGAGACGGAGTCGGAGGGGCCACGGGGCCTCCTCACGGTAGGGGCGCGCCCCCTTGGGCCGCGCCGCCCACACGTGTGGGGCCCCCGGGGCACCCCTCCGGTCCCCCTCCGACTTTACGGAAGGTTCCGGGAAAAATAAGATGTTGGGTCTTCGTTTCGTCGAATTCCGAGAATATTGCCCGAACAGCCTTTTCGGAACCAAAAACAACGAGAAAACAGACAGCGGCCCTTCGGCATCTCGTTAATAGGTTAGTTCCGGAAAATGCACAAAAACATTATAAAGTGCAATCAAAACATGTAAGTATTGTCATAAAACAAGCATGGAACATCAGAAATTATAGTACGTTGGAGACGTATCAGGCTGCAGAGGACTTTTTTGCATGGGCTGGGACGTGGAACGGGTCGTTTCGTTGCGTGCAGGTCGCCGCATTGTTGCAGGAACCCGGTTTTAAAGCACCACCGGGACAGGCCCTGGAGGAACGTCCGGAATGGCAGTTGCTCTGGAGCCAGGCCCGTTGGGGCCAGAAGGTTGCACGGGTGGGGAAGGGAGACGGAATCACCGTGTCCCTTCGGGACCACGCACCATAATTAGCCTCACCGCTCCCCTCTCCTTCCTCTCACTCGCGACCTCAGTCTCAGCCCCCCCCCCCCCAAACTGTCACATCACCGGCGGATCCCCTCCCGCCGACGAATTTGCCGCACCGCCGCAAGGAGGAGCACCGGTACCAGAGGAGGAGACGTCAGCGAACAGCACCGCGACATCGGCCGCAACCTGCTCGTAGTCTTCATCGGCATCTCGAGTTCGGCCGCGAAATCGACCTCGTCCTCGAACGGAACAATGGCAGTAACGACCTCTTCTTCTCACCTTCTTACTCGTTGTGCCTAAACAGGCCATGCTCAGGCATTTGCGATGACATGCAGATTAGATTTACTAGGGTTTCAATTAGGATAGGGTTCGGATAGATGTTTGCAAGGTGTTCGTCACCATAGCTTGTTGTTCTTGTCCAGTTCTTGGTGTTCACGGTCTCGATTAGCTTAGATATGTTACTCTAATCTCCAATCGCGATAGATTCTTCGTAGATCGGACTGTGGATTGGTGAAAATGTTAGATTTTACTGTGCATGCAAAGAGTGGAAGGGTTTTTTGTGCTGCGGTTTAGCATGTTGTTATTGATGTGCGAAAATTAAGCTGATTCGCGCTAATTTTTTCAGACGCAAGAGAGGTGGGAGGACTTGAAGAACAAAGTTGCTCTGCTCAAGAATCTGCATAGAACACAAGCACAAGTGATGAGGGCTAAGAAATAGGAATGGGAGGCGGAAAGAAAGGATTTGGAGGCTGAGAAGAGAAAGCTAGAGTATGACATATACAATCTGCTCCAAGTGAACTTTGTAATGAAGGATAAGCCCAAGAGGATCAGGGCTATTACTGATGAGTGATGAATGTGTTCTAGATGTACTGTACGAGATCCTACAGATGGTTGAGCTAGGGAGAATTTGTAATGTACCCTAAGTAGTATTTGTAATGTACCCTAAGTACTACTTGTAATGTACTCACTTTGAACTATTACTTGTGTTGTTTCTGATTGAACTGGGCCAATTATTATAACTGGGCATATTATTATAACCTGGGATCACAGTATGAGAAGATGATTGATCAGACCCTATGGCATGACTGAACATGATCATGCCATCGGTACTGATCAAACATCTCCTCCATATGTCCTGATATTATGAGGCCTCTGCTACCAAGCTTTGCATGTTTTTGCTTCTTCAATTCTGCATTGGCCCATGATTGAACAATGGCACAACGGAAGGCAGGGTGCTACCCTCAAACTTAGTCATGTGTGTCCTATTACTTGCACACTAGACTTAGTTTGCGGATAGTCCCTTTGCCTGCCGTGTGATCCTATATATGAGGCCTCTTTTTGTTTGTCTAGTGCATTGGCTAATGATTGCCCACAATGGCACAATGGAAGGCAAGGTGCTGCCCTCAAACTTAGTCGTGTGTGTGACATTACTTGTACACTAGACTTAGTTTGAGGGCATGCATTTCCTTGTGCTGCCGTGTGAGCCAACGTATGAGGCCTCACTAATGTTTTAAATGTTTGTTTTCATATATACTTGTGAGAAGGCACACCTCTAATGGCATGTGTTCTTGTGGTAGACTGAGAAGCTCAATCTTGGTTCACCTACTAAGACCCCCGATGATGGATCATCGAAGAAGCCAAGGGAGGCTAACATCGGCCACTTCAAGGATGACGTAGGGCTAGACCATCTCCTGCGCATCATCTTCAGGCCCACCCTTAGCCGGCTCCCGATCCCTCAAGATTTCTTCAAGTAGTTCGGAGAAATCCCTTCGAACATCATCGTCCGCACCAACACTGGCTGCAACTGGAGGATGACTACGATGAGAGAAGGCGATTACGCGTACATTGACCAGGGGTGGGTGGGCTTCGTCGTCGCCCATCAGCTCAAGGTAGGCCAGTTCCTCATCTTCAAGAAGGTGTCCTCTTTTGAGTACAATGTGGTCATCTTTGACCATACCTGCACTGAGGTGATGAGCAGGTGCATGTACCATGGCGATACCACCAGGTGTGTCGTCTTCGAAAATCATGTCTGGAACTTACCTGGTTGTGGTCGGTGCTACCATGTCGTGTTTACTTGTTGTTCGTGTCGTGTGCTGAACTATGATCATGTCTGTCGTGTCCTGAACTATGATCGTGTCTGAACAATGGTGTGTCATCGACTTGTGTCGTCTATGATCAGTGCTAAGTTTGCATGAACTATGATTGTGTTCTTGCTTGTGTTGTTGATCATTGGTAACCTCACCACTGAAGGGAAGAGGTAACCAGAAGCAGATTTTGGGTTGCAACCAAACAACAGGGCCGCCGTTTTGGGCTACTACTAGGCCTGAAAATCGACCTACCAAACGGGCAGAACCCAAATCTCCACGGGGCAAAAAAAAACTCTGTGGAGGCCACCAAACAACGTGGCTTTTCTAGCCCATGGCCCGTCTGGAACGCGTCGGGGCCTTCTTCCCACTGCGATAGTGATACAGGAAAGTACTGCAGGCTACCAAACGCGTCTATAGATGTGTGGTCTAGAATAATCTCGTATGAAGTACTACTAATACTGTAATATTTTTAGATCGAAATCTCGTAGTATGAAGTATCGATCTGGATTTATTGTTGACTGATTTTTTGGTACTACCATAATTTGGTGATCTTGATTTGTGCCTCATTCACATGGGTTAATTCGTTCTGTGTTGCATTAAGATTCCACTTCGGTTGCTCATGTAACCGAACAGAAGTTTATGATTGGCTCCACAAGGATTATACTAATTAAGAACATGTCCACTGTTGGTGCCCCAGACCGAAATCCAGCGCTATTTTCCCGGACTGAGGCAGGTTTAGCCTGAGGGGCACCGAGGTCCCTGCCGCGTGTCCAGGTCTCTCCCCCCCCCCCCCCCCGGGGGAATTTTGAGTGAACTCAGAATGACGCATAGTTCGGCTGGTTTTGGGCCAAAAGTGACACATAGTTCGGCATATAAATTAATACGAAGAAAATAGTTCAAAAAAACAAGCTCATAATTTAACAATGTGTAAACACAAAATAGAACACATCAAACTAGTTGCTGCCTTTGCAGCTCTAGAGGTGCTCCACCAGATCCTTGTTGGTCATGCACAATGGGTGTAACATCCCAGGTTTCCAGATGTTTGCGGGGTAGAATTAGAAAAGGGATGTGCATTGCATTGCAAAACTGGGAAAGATTTCGTGCTTAATTTCATAAAAACCTAAGAGGAAACAAGTTTCTCTCTCGACGCCATTTAGGGTTAGGGTTTCGAGAGTGCGATAAACTTGGACATGATCTCTTTTGAATAAGGGTTTCAAAATAGAGAGAACATTTGAATTAACACACACAATTGAGTTTTTGAAGTTGAAACAAGTTTGAATTGATATTCAAACTTAAACAATACTCAGTAAATAAGTCAATGAATATTTCAAACAAATATTATTATATAAATATAATTCAAATAATAAAAGAAGAGACATAAATTACAATTAGCTCAATAGAGAAAACTTGAGCTTTATTGATCAATCACACAAGATACATTGTCATTTACAAGATATCATTTATATTACATACACCGTTTCAGAAATGAAATATAAGAAAATAAAAAGGAAAATTACAAGTAAATAAAGTGACCAATTCTAAAACGTAGCTACTGCCTTTGGTATTCTTGATCATCCAGTAAACCTTGATAATCTTGAATCCCTGCAAAAGATGAAACAAATACACATTGAATTGCCAAGTGGTAATGCCACTTGGATGTCAAGAAGAAATTACCACAGGGAGGATAAGCTCAAACCAGCCGAGCTGATCCAACCAAAAACTCAAGTTCCAACATGGAACACACACACTGCTCACAAGGCAGTGTGCATGCTGCACAACACACAACCATCAGGGCTAGTCAGCACCACTACAACACCTTGATGTCGACCAAAGAAGCAATGGACATGTGGTATAAAACCTTTTCAGCAGCAAACCCTAGAAATCCATCGGCACACACAAGCACCAACAGCTAGAACAGCTAGAACAGCAAGAACAACACAATTCTAGTGCTTATTCCACCAAGAACAAGCCACTGCCAAACCAAATCATGGTGAAGTAGCACCAACACAAGCTAGTAAGGAGGAGAAGGGTAAGCACAAGCCAACAACACTGAAGCCATCCTCTACATCAGCACAAATCTAGGAGCTGGAGTGAGGTATACCAACAATCATGAACAAACCAGATGGTTTTGTTCATAATTGGCACAGACATGTCAAACACAAGCACATAGGGTGGATTTACCCTGTTTCATCATCATTTGGTCAGTAGACCAAGTGAAGCCTGGTACAAATGGCAAAGATTAGGGATTTGATCAATCCAAAACCATGGTTATGCCAACCAGACTGTAGCATCTTCCAAATGGAATTAGGAAGGAAACCATCCCAAATTAATTATCAAAGGTACCTAGACTACACTAGCCCTTTTAAAACCATCAGATATGCAGATTATATATATATCTGCAAGTATTTTCAACATCAAATGGTTACTGCAAATTAAATATGATCACCCAACAAGCCTATACCAATTTCCCAACAGCCAACAGTAGTGGGAGCCACCTAAGCTAGCAGTTCATCACTGCAAAGGCCAACTCAACCACCAAACCATCCAAACAAACAAGCATACACAATTAGCATTACCCAATAGGGTTCAAAGTGAAGCTAGGGTCCCCAACAATATTAGTTGGCATCCATCTACCTTGAGTAATACAAGTAAGAGAATCATTACTGCAAAGCAGTTCATCTCAATTATCCACTTGAAGAAGATAAAACTTCACAGATAATGATTAGTCAACTGCTAGGCAAACAGGGATGCTTGGCCAGCATCAGATAGAGCACTGCATCCATACACATGCTTTTCAAAGCATAAGCAACCACCAGTACATGGTGAGAAGCTATACACATCAAGCAATAGCACAGTTTATCAGGCAACATGCATAGATAGATAAAGCAGTAGGTAATTATCAAGCAATTGGTGACATGATCACTAGAGCTTGCAAACAAAAGATATAGCATCAGTAGCTCACTGGAGTTGCTGAACAGCTGCAAATAGCCAACCAATACATCACCAGACATTACAATAGTAATATATAATTGTATCCAGAAGCACATCATCAAGAAATTGATGAATAGGAGCAACATGCCAACCAAGCAAGCCCTAGAATTAGCTAGAGCTTCACAGCAACACCACACAGGCATCATTGGCACAGGAGGCCACAGGAAATGCAAGAAATGCTAGCAGTAATAGCCACATGAGGCAACCATAGGAACAGTAAAGATAAGCTAGAGCAACAACAGCAATTAGAACAGGCCAAGCTAGCATCCAAGCACACCACGGCATAGCGGCAGTAAGCAACAACAGCAGCATGGCCAGCATAGTAGCAATAAGCAACAACAGCATGGCCAGGACAGCAGCAGCAACAACATGGCATGTCTAGTACCCCAAAGAGGGAAGCCTGGCCAGTAGCTCGAGAGGTTGGAGAACAAGAGGAGAAGAGAGGGAGTAATCGAAGGCGAACACCTCGAGCAATCGGGCTGTAGACGCATCCACGACGGCACGGTGGCACAGCCTGGCCACTGTAGTGCCAAGCCATGGCCAAGCTATGGCTACACCGAGCACAGCAGCCCAGCACCTCATCGGTGAGTCGCAGAGCATCGCCCTGGCGCCCAGGAACGCCGGCGTGAGGCGAATCGCCGCGCGCATCACGAACCCTATATGCAGTAGGGTCGGGGACGAGCGGAGGAGACCACCATCTCCAGATCGACGTGGACCAGAAGGTGCGCCGTCACCAGGCGAAGCGATTGCGACCAACCCCGCCGCCAGAGACCACCGGAGACGGTCGGGAGAAGCCGTCGACGGTGCAGGCGACTCGGCGTCGCGAGAGAGAAGGAGAGGATTAGGGTTAGGGTACGAGCGAGTGGGCGAGAGAGAGTGATCGGTTTGGGCCGAGCCCAACAGGCTGGTCCAACCAAACCACTTGGTCGGTCTGACCAGTGGGCTCGGGGGGCAAAATGGTCATTTGACCATAAGGTTTAATTTCTAATTTTGAAATAAATCTAAAAAAACCCTAGAAAAACTCTAGAAAAAAAATATGTAGACCACTTAAAATTTTGTGCTCTATTCAAAGCAAATACTTTCATCATAATTGGACCAAAATTTTAAAAAATGAATATTAAGAAATATTGCAAACAAAATTGGATGAGGAAATTCTAAGCCTTTAAATAATAAAAAGGAGAATATAAGCCACGTCTTAATTTTAATATTTGAATCAAATAAAATAAATAATTTCTTTGAATAAACTCTTTATTAAAAATAACAAAAGATTATTTTAAATAGCTCTTAAGGAGTATCCATAAATCGTGCTTATTCACCAACTCTGATATTAAATAAACATCCACTGGGGGGAATCAACACTAAAACCCTAAAGCATGCATTATTTGGATCTTTAACCATTGCCCTTATTGGACAATGATGCTATCTTTTAAAACAGAGGACCAGGATCAGTCCAAACAATCCAACTGCACTACCTTGCAGTCATCAGGCAAGTTCATCGCTTGCTCATGTCACTTTGAGTATTTTTTATCAAATTACTTGCAAAGTACTATACTTATCACTCTTTCCTTAAAAGCAAAGTATTATTTTCACAACTATGAATATGACTATGTGGTGGGCAATGGAACCATGGTATGAGTATGGTGGAGGTTCCATTGCAATGGGTTTATATTCATCTAGGATTAACAACAAATGTCGTCCAGTGATTCTTGTGCCGTAATACCCGTGTTAACCATAAGATTCGGAGTGGGACGGAGTAGTCAGTTGTATTTCTTCCGCTCGCACATCAACAGATGCGCTTATCGTAGCAGTTGTGTCCCGAGGGAACAACCGGATGGGTGGGGAACCTTTAAGTCCTCACGGTTATGTGGTCTATGATGGGTTGCAGAAGACCGGCGAAGGTATTGAGGTCGGATGATACCCAATGGGGTATGCTGACCAACGGGGATATTAGTCGAGGTCGAAACAGACCGACGAGGACCCAAGGTCAGAACTGCAACAAGGGTGGGTGTGTAGGGTCGCGGAGAAATGCAATGATTGGCTAGGACCTTATATCGGACATCACACCACGGAAGTATGGACGGGAAAGATGCCCGGTTGGCACCAAGGTTAAGATCTCTAATGGGTAAAGAAACACACCTATGCAGAGTGTATAAATCGTAACCTGTCACTCCTTGTTCCGGGTTTGAAACCGCGAACGCGGCCGAAAAGGAACTCCATGAAGTTCTAGCCACCCGGTGAAGGCTGACGGACATAGCTCTTCAGAATAAAAGCAACCTTTTCAAGAAATGCTTACAAAAACCTGCATTTGCCTATGACTTTCTGGTCTAGTACCGTAGGTAGTGCATAAAACACCCCTTTCCTATAATGAATTTGTTGAGTACGCTCGTACTCATCCCTCTTATAATCTCCTGCTTAGATTGTCTGAATCACCTGGAGTAGGCCAGTGACTGCAACTGCAAATCTCTATTGGAGCACACCAAATGCCCGTCCGGCATCCTTTCAGCAAGCTTCTTGTTGTGTGGCATAGTTGGCATGCTTTGGGAGAAGAGGATCGAGATAGTCTTCACAAATGTTGACCATCTTCGATAGATGCCATCTGCCAAGTAGTATCCCTTGTTGTGGTGGTGCCCATTGATCTCAAAGTCCACTGGAGGAGCATGACCCTCGACAAGCTTGGCAAAGATAGGGGAACAATCCAACATGTTGATATCGTTGTGGGATCCTGCCATACTAAAGAAGGAGCGCCAAATCCAGAGATCTTGAGTGGCTAATGCTTCAAGTATGACAATACAACCTCCCTTGTGGCCCTTGTACATTCTCTGCTAAGAAAATGGGCAGTTCTTCCATTTTTAATGCATGCAGTCGATGCTTCCAAGCATCCCAGGGAATCCTCTTGCTTCATATATTGCAAGGATCCGAGCAATGTCTTGGGCATTGCGTGATTTCAAGTATGTTGGTCCAAACACAACCACCACAGCCTTGCAGAACCTGTACAAGCAATCAAGGGCGGTGGACTCGGCCATGTGCAGGTAGTCATCGGCCGTGTCACCCAGAGCTCCGTATGTGAGCAACCTCATAGCCACCGTACACTTTTGCAGTGAAGAAAATCCTACCATGCTGGTGCAGTCCTTCTTACATTTGAAGTAGGGATCATAAACTTGGAGAGCCTCCACAATGCCGTGGAAGAGAGTCCGGCTCATCCTGAAACACCGCCGTGTCGTGCAATAGTTCATCGGCGAAGTAGTCGGCGTACAACATGCAGTAGCCCTCCATACGCTGCCTTGGCTTGTACTTCCGGTGACCTTGCGTCGAGCTGCCACGACGCGGCTTCTCATTCCGCGCGCACAGGCCGGCCAGGCAGGTGAGGTCTGCATATGTTCCTCTTCCTCCTTGGTGTCCGCCTCAGCCTCCTTTTCCATCGGTTCGGCGAAAGCCTGCTCTTCGTCGTCGTTTTAGCCCCATTCCATGGCCGAGCAGGCAAAAGGCTGAACACCTCGGGGGCGCGGTAGAAATGCAGTCGACCATGGAGTTTCTGGACCGGCGAATAGCCGCAGACCCGCGGGCAGCAGAGAGGAGGTTGGCGCGGCGGCGAATAACTTTTCTATGGACGGGGGAGAAGTGGAGGGGAGGCGGTGGTGGAGGCGGCGGCGAACAACTTTTCTATGGACAGGGGAGAAGTGGAGGGGGGGCGGTGGTGGAGGTGGCGGAGAGCACGGCGGAGAGGTGGGGAGAGAGAACTTGTGGAAGAGAGTGTGCTGCGACGCCGACAGGACTTGCCGGAGCCCTGCCCCTGCCCCCTCTTGGGATCAGCAGGCGAAAAAATGGCCCAATCCAACATAATTTTGGCTCTTGAGGGACAAGTGGGAGAAAAAGGCAGCACCAGCAATAAGAAAGGGGTCCTGGGGGACTCTCGGGGGAGCGATTGGAGATGCTCTAAAACCCTGGCGGGGAAAAGAGTGGCAGGGAGGGATCAACTATAATCCCGCCTGGATGTAAACCACATGTGAAAGCAAACCCATGGAACTGAACAAAGCCTCAAAGGAGAACCGTAGAACGACGTCAGGGAATGTACCTTCTTCGGTCGGGATAATTTGTGGGCAGCTACACAAAAGCCCTGCAGGTCGTCAGCTGGTCATAACGTAGACACATAGTTCAACCCCGCCATAGAATGAGATGCAACACTTCCACAATCACTGTGAAAGAACATATCACCTAATTCCGCAAATTTTACAACATATTTGCTGACAAAAAACTTGATATACCGACATTACAACCCACTATTGTTGCTGTATCATTTTCTATTCTGCTACTCATCTCTGCCATATACAGAAGTACAGGTCATTTTTTTTTGTCTTTTTTTCTTTCATCAGATCGTGTCCAACAAACATCTAGAGCCTGCCGACATCTTGCTAGTACTTCACTGCAGCAGGACGCGGAAGATGCCTGGCTGCGCCTGCGTGTACTGAAGGCCGTGCTCCATCAGGTACTGCTCCACAGCAGCGGTCATCCTTGCAGGGGTCCGGGCGCTTGCAATTATGATGGCTTGGAGTCTGCGGCCGGTGGAGCGAGCAATCTTCCTCCGGTTGTTGAGTTCATAGTTCAGGACTTGCATCGCCTCGCTTGCATGAAGACCACAAAGGTCGATGGGGGGATTCTGCTCCTGGATGAGACCTTGCAACTCTGGCATTTGGAATCTGGTGAAAGCAGGCAAATGCATTAGTTTTTGTGTACAATTCTTTTAGCAATCTTGAAAGATAGATCATGCTGTGAGAATTATCGCACAACAGAGCATCAGGGTTTATCCATTTGGTCCTGATTTATTGAGTAACAGTATGAAGCTACAGCGCTACCTCAAAAGGAGGTACATAGTAATACTCCTTAATGGGGTAAAGGTACACAAAATATCTAGCCATTAACTGTTGAATTTCAAGATCTTAAACACCAATGCGAGCTATCTGTACGGGTTGAATTATAGTATTTCCCTATAATGAACATACTATGTTGACGGTATCTGAGCACAGTTCTTATCTCAAATACTCCCTCCGTTCTGGAATAGTCTACATTCTAATCTCAAAATTTGTTCTGAAATACTCTACATTCTAGCTTTTAGTCAACAACATCACTGAAAACGAAGTGATTTTGCTCTCTTTATTGGTTATTGTTATTTTCAATGTAGCTTGGATTGGTTGTTCACATATCTAAGTACTACTAATAAATGCAATACTAATTTGTCTCTTTTTTTCTAGAATGTAGACTAAATCAGAACGGAGGGAGTAAGTTTTATAAATAAAAAATACATGCAAACATATCATGGTTTCAGAATATAATCTTTTAATGTTAAATATATTGAGATGCAAGCTTTTGCGTTCTCTCGAAATAGAGTTCTAGTGTAATCTTGGATAAAAAGCCCAGCCACTGCGTGCTCACCAAGAAAGCCTGGTGTGGCATTTGAAGTTTGAATTGTGCAAAATTACAAACAGACCAGTTTGTATGTGTAGATGTGTTAATTATACAACGATACTCACTCCATCCCCATTTATTTCGAAGTCTGAGTTTGACAACCAAAATATACTACCTCTGTCCATACAAGAATGTCGCAAGTTTGTTTAAATTTAGATGTATCTAGACACTTTTTAGTGTATAGATACATCCAAATTTAGAAAAATATTCGACATCCTTTTATAGACGGAGGGAGTAGATCATATGTTACCAAATTTATAGCATTGAATTTGTATTCGAATAAAGTTTCTAATGGTTTAATTTTTATAACACGTGACACATGTATTATTTGTCAAATCAGCGGTCAAAGTTAAAACACGAAAAACAAGGATGTCACGTGCATAGGGAGGGCGGGAGTAACATCATAAGAATATATATAAACATGACAATCAATTAATAAGCGATGACATCATGGAGAAATTGGTGCTGACCTCTGCTGATATAAAGTTTCTCTAGCCTTCTCCTGATCTAATCTGCTTTGGATAGAGTATAGCTCCTTAATATTTAGTTCCTTTGCTAAAGGATTGCCACCAGTTAGAAAAGCTTGCCTATCCTGCTAAAATTTTCAGTGGATGGCAGCACTGTGAGCAAACATAACCAGAAGTCGGAAAAAAACAATACGCGCAATTCAAACAGTATTTTCAGAAGCTACTACTGAGCTGGCACATAAATGAACGCCAAAATCAGGGTATTTAAGATTCACGTGCAGTTCTTATATGACCGACAGGAAACATAAAACAAAATTTAATATTTATAGCGAAATGGTCCATATAAAGTATAACTAGTCTATAACTCAATGTAGCGTGCTAGAGATCACATTACAAAGAACTCTTGTATTGTTATATATCAAGTGACAACGCAATGTAATTTTAGTGGGTAGTGATTTCATTCTACCAACCATGAGCAACTATAATTTCCGGGTCTAGGTTTTTGCAACTGTTACTAAATGCTAAGTGACAATCATCTTATACTACAGTATAACAGAAGATGCTAGTAATGAAAAATTGTGACATAATTGAATTATCTGAACTATTTTAGTACTTCACAATGACTACTTTTACTAACTTAACATTACCATATATATTCTCTTACAGATTAAAAAAAAGGCTATGCTATTGAAAATAAAAAGCATGCACCACAATTTGGGCTCAATTTCAATAATCTAGTGTCTCAGAGTATTACATCTTCTACCAAAAAATGTAATATATCTACCTGTTCAAGAAGTGCATGTCTTAAACTTGCAAAATCATGAATGTCATCCTTTTCCGAAAACATGTTCGCTGTCATAAGAAAATTCAAACAATAAGGCAACTAGGCATGAAAGATGCCACAGATTCATGAAAAAACATGTAGCATAATTCAACAACACTACCCGTAGCATCTGTTTCAAGCCAAGTTGGTCCTGTTTGAACTCCAGCAGCGTTTTGCAGTGTATTGTTTGAGACCATACCATGATTACCATTGTATGAGCCACCCAGCAGCTGAGAGCCTCTGCTTGAACCAAGACCAAGAACAGGCAAATTAGTTGTCTTGTACCTCCCTCTTGGAGAATCTAGGGATAAACGTTCCCGGCCAGCTGAAGGTGAAATCATATCATCTGTGAATATAGCTGAATGAGATCTATATGTACTGTTTGGTGGCAGACCAAAGGCCTCTTTGTTATAGTTCGCAAGACCATTTTGAGTATATGATACTGGTGATGGAGGACTTGAATGTCCAAATGACAGTGACCTGAGATTCTGATTGAGTCGTCCATCAACTTTATTCTGCTATAGAACAAATGATAGTATTAAAACAAGTGTTTAAAGCAGATCGCTATGCAGATGAATATTCCAGAGTAAATTAAAACATATTGGTTTTGTTGACCCACGGACAGATCAGATAACTAATTTGGCATCAACATTCAACATGGCTGTTAGGTCACAAAGTACATATGTGAGCCAAGGTTTCATTATATTGTAGTGAATAAAATAGGAGATATTTTTTGTCAGGAGATTAACTTCATAATAATCAATGAAATTATGTTCGGTACATTCTAGGGTATAAAATAATTTGATTGATCTGAACTAATAGATCATGATGACTACAACAGAGAATTAACACTTTGTATAATGACTATACGATATGTTTTACAAGTCAGTTTCTATCATGAACTTGTTCCACAGATAATCAGAGTGATTTGTCATAATCACTATTAATAGAAGTCGTTCTAGTTTTCTGGGCTTCATAGAAAGTCCAATGAAAACGCAAGCAAGTGATATTAGAAGATTCACCAAAACATCATTTACGGAGACTGATACATCAGTTGCACAGTAGCGTATCTAGCACTGATAATTACCTGTCTAACAACATGCATATTTTTTATCAGTGGCTTGTAGTCCTGTACACCAAGAGAAAGTGTCTAGTGGTTCCAAATTAGGGCAACATAAGGAATTCACCAAGTTTATACTTAGGTTTCACATCACTACTCAAGTAACTCATACGTAGGTAGAGTCTCATATAATATACGGAGTACTCGTTTTAAGTACATAGTTCAGTAGAGATACCATGGCAGGCTAGTTTCTGTAGTAAGATGGTGCATAATTACTTGCCACAACTCGCCACACATGAGTTAGGCATGCTTAACTTTCTTAGACCAGTGTTTGGTTCTTCGCCAAACCTGTGGCCTACACCATGGTAGCACCATACCTCACATTTCACAACTATATTTGTTGCCAAACCTTGTCACACTTGTGGGTGCGGCTGGATCTGGCTAACAGATCACTATGACCAATTTGATGCTTGCCAAACATTTGGCACAAAATTTTGTCAAGGATAGCAAGCAAGCAACCAAAAAGTTCAAGACATATGAGATTCCTATAGCTCGTCATTGAGTACAAAATCAATTGAATATGTATTCCAGATTAGTGAGTGGATATAACCAAATAGTGCATGATGATGGTGTACACTTGCATGAATTGGATGACACAACAAGCAAGGTCTATTCATTATGCTAACACTCACTCAAACAACAGGTGCTATTACAAAACGTTCCAAGTTTTGTCATAAGCTATAACAGACAGCTTAGCTGATATTGAACTTCTTCATAGTAGACGTAAATTGTAAAACCATACACTATGCAGTTCATTACCACTTTAAAAACGCAAACACTTTGCTACTATATGAAAACACATTAGTTAGCCTTAAAAATGTGAAAATAGGCACCTGGTTAGAGCCACAGCAAGTTCCTTTTTTAGTGATTCTTGCGAACCCAAGCACAGGGACAGTAGGAGCCTTGGGAAGATAGAAATTTAAAAAGAAGAGATGATTTGGATGATGGATTAATGAAGACAGACCTCCAGCTGAGTCATGATGTCCATAGTTGACCTAAAGCTACGCCGGTTTCTGTAATAAGCATCAGACTGCAGTGGGGATCCTGAATTCCAAGGGAAGAGGTTAGCGTTTATAAAACCACCTTCCTTAAAGAAAATTACACTCATAAATAAATGTACCAATGCTAGAATCTCCATTGTAGTGACTAGCATCCCTTCTGTTTGCACCACCATATTGTCCACCATTTCTTACTGTCTTTACCCAGGGAGCAGCAGTTGGACTCATAGTACTTGCAGTTGGACTCATAATAGTACCTTGTGGCTGTTCTGGGCCAGGAAATTCAATCTTTGCGCGTGCACCTAGTGCGTCCCTAACGAAAGGAGAAGCATGGTGCATTCTCGGTGTCTGGTTTGGAGAAAATATTGAAGAAGCAAATCCATCATTCATTGACAAGCCCGCGAGTGAAAGACTGTCATGTCCAGGAGTCTCATCTTGTCCAAGAACATTGAAATCAGGGGTAATATCATCTGGAAGCTGGTCTTGCCAGTACCGATGTGCTTCTTCATCAGGGTTACTTGGTACAGCGGACTCTGGTTTGTCTGCACTGGTATCCTTCGAGGACCCTGAGACATGAAACTTGGTTGTGTCGGGTCTGTTTGAAGCATCGCTCACAGATCTGAGGCATGAAGGAACAAACTCCACCGCATTAGGATTTAATGCAGTGGTCTTGTTTATCAAATTTAATTTCCTTTCTTCAATGGACATCTTGACAGTGAACAGATGCAGCTCTTCTCCAGAATTCAAAAATTGAGGCAAACGTACTGAACAACAAAGGGCAGCAACTTCTCTGGAGAGATTCTTCTAGTCCTGCCAGATAGAACTGTTGAAGGTAGAGTAAGATATTAGACAATGCAAAATTAACAAAGACGCGAGCAGTTTACTGAGAAAGAAAGAAATGGCGTTAAGTAAGTTTTTTGAGTTGCTGATTAGTTGCTGTATAGCCGCCGACTAATCACCAAGTCGTTTTCTCAAAATCAGGGCGACTCGTGACTACCCAGCGACTATACAGCAACTTTCGTCAACTAATCACCGAGCAGGAGGGCTGGCAACTCGATTGGCTCTGCGACTTAAAAACCTTGGCCTTAAGTACTACATTTATGAGGAACTCAAAACAAATCCAGCAAATGACAATGAAGAAACTGCAGGCAACAACTTCTGTGATTTTGGCTTACAACAAAAAAAATGCATCGCACATTTACACAACACAATAATTGTGGTTTCTCTGATTAGATATCTCAATTCCAGTTGTATTGATGTTGAAGATGGACTGGTGTACTAGTAATGGTTGAGGATAAGAGGTTATGGAATATTTATGACGTATCAAATTGCGAAGTGTATGTATGGACAAGAATTAAGATTTATGAGGTGCCAAAGAAAGCTCTATTATACATAGAAATTGGCTTCTTCCCATTTTTCAAGAAATGGAAAAGCTAGCCTGCAAATAAATCTTAGAGGTTCACACCAGTGCATAAGGAAGTAGACACACCAAGGTTCGAGTTGAGAACAAACAAAAGAAACCAAACATAACAGGACTTTTTGCCAAAAGATGAGAAACTAAAGTGCTGAGCTAAGCGTAGTCACTTGGTATGGGTTTTACAGCAAAGCATGGGCAAAAGCACTAAGTTGGCACATTTCATAGTTTTGGATACGAAAGTACCAGAGCAAGAAGCATTGTCTCAGGAGGGGCCATATTATGAGTGCCGTATCCAGTAAATGAAGAAGGTTTACTTATAATCATAAAATATATGCATGTGCAATATTTAATCACTTAAAAAACTAGTACTAAGAAAATGTGTGCTCATTAAATTGCATACCATTCTTCGTACTACCGAAAATAAAACCGTCTTCATTCTATTCCAAAGCGCAGAAGGATCATACTGACATACGTGCAGAAGATGATAGTAGAAGTGAAATGGCTGGAACGCCAAAAAAACGACCCCAGAAGTAGGGTTCACTTTGCAAATTGCAATAGTACTGTAAAACAACAGGCAGGTAGAAATCCGTAAACCGGTACTCATTAGAGCAACACCAACACAAATCCAATCCAATGGGATTCCCTCCACCGTCGCATACAGAGGCATCTAGTCTAGAACTAAAGCTAGAGAAGGGCCAAAGGCTAGCAGTTAATTCAGTTCCAACCAGCGGCTCAGCCGATCAAGGTTGATGCGATGCGCGGTCACTTCCATGAGGAAATCGAAGTAAGCAAGCACTAGCACTATAAGCGTAAGCATCAGAGCGAACGAAATTCGTGGCGCTTAATCCACCCACAGGTGGAGACGGACCACGCACGCCCGCGCGCGCACCTACCGAATCCAATCCAATCATTATAATACTCAGCGCGATGAAACGAAGAAAAATTGCTGGAGATACCCGGCAGCGTCACTTGGACTGACGAAATCGAGCTGAATTTTAGCAGCTGAGTGGAGCAGCCCCACAAAAACCCCCCCACGCGCGAGCGCGAATCGAGTGAATGCAACCGATGAGCACCCGGAAGGGATCTAGAAGCGTCGGGGAGAGCTCACCTCGCGGTAGATCGAGGAACTGGCTGCGCGCGCGCGGACGAAGGCCCCAGCCGTACGTACGTATGAAGGCAGGCCCCCTTGTCTGCCGAAGCTCCCTTCCACCGCCGCCACCTAGAGGCAGTCCGCGCGCATCTGCAGCGGCTGGGAATTGGTGAAGGGGTCAAGGAATCCGGAAGCTTCTGGAAGGATTGGAGATCTCACCTTCACCTTGCTCCTGCTGCTGCAGCGCTCGCTTCCTCTCTTGTCCGCAGTTTTTTTCCCCGTGATTTTTTTGGCCCTCTTGTTGACTCGTCGTAGCCTTATATTATTCGTGGACGCGATAATATCCCACGGGCTGCTCCTGGCCGTCCGATCGGCGCCCGCGCATCCGGCCGTCCGTACCCAGATTGGGCCGCGTCCGGATGACATGCGGGCCCGGGCGAGGAATGGCGTCTACTGTGGCGTGTTTGTTTGTCCCGTGAGGCAAGCCGTGGGCCCAGCTGTCGATTTGATCTGGTCCCGGGACCACATCCGGGGTTGGTAGGAGTTACTTCTCTGGCGCGTGGGACCGGGGTGGCATGGGGCCCGGTTGTCAGTGGGGGTTAATGAGTGCGGCTTTTTTTTCTGTTTGGAGTGGCGTCACGTCCCCTTGGAGGCGCGAGGGGCCGGATAGTTTACGCATATTTTTGTACTACTAGGAACGAATGATTCTTGGTTGCACGAGATCGTGTGGTCCTCCGTGTGTATGCAGGTAATGCGAGAGACAAAAACTATTGCGATGTGATTTCGCTGCGGTACATGTCACAAAACAACCTCTACCTTTTCCCGTACTAGTACATCAGACCGAGTAGGTCCATGGAAAGAATAGAAAAATTATAGTATAAAAATTAGGATGCCATGTATCCTAGATTTCTATAGGAACACTTCAAAAA
>NC_061510.1:51401694-51421065 GCF_022539505.1 Lolium rigidum | reverse complement strand
ATGTCAGTCCACCTTGGGTAGGACTCCCTCCTTGAGTAGGTTTCCCACCTTTGGGAAGTTTTGGTGTTGGGGTCTTATTCGAAGACTTGGACTACAACTCTTGGGGATTCCACCTATATAATGAGGGGCATAGGAGAGGGGGCTGACCACCACAAGCCCATAGCTTGGCCGCACCCATAGGTGGCCGGCCACCCCCTCTCCCAACCCTAGCCGCCCCTCTCTCCTCCTCTTCTCCCGCACGCTTAGCGAAGCTCCGCCGGAGATCTCCATCGCCACCGCCACCACGCCGTCGTCGTGCCGCCGGATTCAAGGAGGAGCTACTACTTCCGCTGCCCGCCGGAACGGGGAGAAGGACGTCGTCTTCATCAACAACCGAACGTGTGACCGAGTACGGAGGTGCTGCCCGTTCGTGGCGCCGGAACCGATCGTGATCAAGATCTTCTACGCGCTTTTGCAAGCGGCAAGTGATCGTCTACCGCGAAGCAATAAGAGCCTACTCTTATAGGCTTTGGAATCTCTTCAAGGGTTAGTCTTGATCATCCCCTCGTTGCTACCGTCTTCTAGATTGCATCTTGGCTTGGATTGCGTGTTCGCGATAGGAAATTTTTTGTTTTCTATGCAACGTTTTCCTACACATTTTTAATGGAAGGTGCTAACCATCACCTCTATAACCATCGCTAAGGGGAAGCTGTTAATGGGCCAGGCCCATTAGTTTGGTTTTTTAAAAAAATTTCAAATTCGAAATTTCTTTAGATTTGTAATTTGCTCAGAATTAAAATTTTCTTATATTCGAAAATTGCTTAGATTTCAAATTTGACTAGATTCAAAATTTGCTCAAATTTAAAATTTGCTTACTTTGAAATTTGTTCAAATTTAAAATTTACTTAACTCTCGACTTTAAAATTTGTTAAAAAAGAAAAAACAGAAAAAATCGAAAAAAAAATGAAAGAAACCCGAAACACAAGAAAAACCAGAAAAAAACTCAACAAAAACTGAAGAAACCCGAGGCCTACTGCTCCCTGCCTGTTGATGGACCGCGGCCCAACCCGATGGTTTATACCCTCCCATCGTGGCCACTTGATGTGGGTGACCGCCGAATAGCCCAAGAATATAATCAGAAACATAGCCCAATCCGGTTGAAGCCTAATCCGGCCAAGTCAACAACTACCGTTCCGTTGCCGTTCCTTCTTCGCGCGGCATACGACCCTGATGACACGTCTTCTCCTTCCACTCGCGTCGTCAATCCCCAATTCCCCTCCGCGCAAACCCTAGCCCCCCTCAGATTCGGCATGCGAGTCCCGCCAAACTCCAATTCGTGACCTCGCCGGAGATGATCGCCTCGCGGCCGCCGCATCCTCGCCGGATTCGGCCCCTCGCCGCCGCCTCACTGGTACTGTTCCTCCTCTTCCTCTGCATCCGCTCGGATGGGGACTCTCCGCCATCTTCGCGCCGCAGATTCCTCTCCGATGCCGATCCCGCCGCTTCCAACGGCGGGAACCTCTCGGAGATCACCCCTCCGCAGCTGGACAACCCCTCCGCCTCGTGCGCCGGCATCGCGCGCCACGAGGGTTTCAGCTCCCAGTGCGACTTCGTCCGGGCCCACCCGCAGTGCAGCTCCGGCGGGTTCGTGGACTACCTAGACTTCTTCTACTGCAGGTGCGAGAGATTCAGGCTCCTTGGGTACGCTGTGCTCGCGGTGTGCCTGGCAGCCTTGTTCTACATGCTCGGCAACACGGCCGCCGACTACTTCTGCTGCAGCCTCGAGAAGATGTCCGCGCTGCTGCGGCTCCCGCCCACTGTGGCTGGTGTCACGCTGCTCCCGTTTGGTAACGGTGCTCCTGATGTGTTCGCCAGTATTGCGGCGTTCATGGGGTCTGGCTCCGGAGACGTGGGGCTCAACAGCGTGCTCGGCGGAGCGGTGTTTGTTACCTGTGTCGTTGTTGGGGCGGTGTCCTTGTCCGTCGCGGAGAAGAATGTGCAGATTGACTGGAAGTGCTTTGTAAGGGATGTTGGATTCTTCCTCATCACTTTGGTCGCGCTCTCTGTTATATTGATCGTCGGGAAGGTGACTTTCTGGGGAGCTATGCTGTTTGTCTTGATTTATGTGGTCTATGCATTTGTGGTGGCTGCAAATGAGTTACTAAGGAAGCATGCACGGATGCTCAAGTTTGATCTAGTCACACCATTGCTTCCTGTACGCGCAAGTATTTTTGCGCAAGGAATAGAGGAAGATGACTCTGTGTACAGTTCACTTCTCGAGGAGGATACAAGTGATGATGTGGCGCAGATAAACACATCGTTGCCTCAGTGGATGTGGGCTTCTCATGTGGCTATCTACTCAAATCAAGGGAGAGATGGTTCGCCTGACAGGCCATTGTGGGGTTGGAATGAAGAAGGCAGAGTGGATACCTCCACGCTTAACTTCTCCAAGCTGATTTTGTTTTTGGAGCTGCCCTTGACAATACCAAGAAAGTTGACGATTCCAATAGTTGAGGAAGACCGCTGGTCCAAGGAATATGCTGTTGCAAGTGCTGGCTTGGCGCCTCTTCTCTTGGCATTTTTGTGGAACAGTCAGGATGGAGTATCTATGGGGGCTACCATAGCATCATATGTGATAGCTGGTGTCTTCGGGATTGCACTTGCTGCTCTCGCTTTCAGTTTCACCAGTCCCGATCGACCTCCAAGGAGATATTTATTCCCATGGGTTTTTGGAGGGTTCGTCATGAGCATCACTTGGTTCTACATCATTGCCAATGAGCTGGTTGCACTGTTGGTTGCATTTGGAGTGATACTGGGGATTAATCCTTCAATTCTTGGGCTGACTGTTTTAGCATGGGGCAACTCAATGGGTGACTTGATGTCAAATGTAGCCTTGGCAATGAATGGAGGAGACGGTGTGCAGATTGCTATGTCTGGGTGTTATGCAGGGCCTATGTTCAATACACTTGCTGGCTTAGGAATATCGATGCTACTTGGAGCTTGGTCAACGGCACCCAACTCTTATGCTCTTCCGCAGGACAGCTCTCTTATTTACACGATGAGTTTCCTCGTTGCTGGATTGATCTGGGCTCTTGTTATGCTGCCACGAGGCGGCATGCGGCCTAACCGGACACTTGGAGTTGGTCTCATTGCTCTTTACTCTGTTTTCCTTTTCATTAGAGTAAGCAATGCTATGGGGATATTTCCACTTCCAGGCTTGAATTAGATGTTCGTGTTTATTGTACATGATTGTCATTTGTACAAATGAAATGGAGTTATACACTGTTCTTCTGTTTTGTTAGTGGGCCTCAAGTTCATTCCTATTTTGTCAGTTGCTAGACAATAAACCAGAACATGCCTGCAGCTGGTATGCTTGACTGTAAACCAACAACCTTAAAAAGTAATAAATTTACACTTTTGTAGCGTGGACTATATTTTCCCCCTTATTTTGCACAGTTGTCTTACCTTTTAGTTTACTTGCTGTAGGGCTGCTGCTTCTTTTCACTGACTACTGCCTTGTAGTCACGTTAGGTATTTTTGTGTAGTCATGTAGTCTAGTTTACAACCAAATCGAAATTGACAGATTGGGTTCTGAACGTGGCCGAACGGGGAGCATCTGGGTGGGAGAGACCTAAAACTGTTGAAAATGCAGTGATAACGCGATGGATTGAGGTCAGGAATGGCACAAGTTTTAACCATGTCATCATCCAATTTTTAAAATGACAACGACCAATGCATAACAGAACATCGACCGATGCGTAACAGATCAGACAAGTGTTGCACATGGTTGAAAATGCCCTGCTCCAATCCATCCCTCCTGCTTGTCCTGCCCAGGGAGCGCTGCCTCCATCGTGTCCGCAGGTTGCTAGTAGTATTTTCCTCCTTGGGCCCTTATCAACGTGTGCCCTCCGTGTTGATGTCCTGCTGGTGTTGGCCTATGACAGTGTGGCTGCGCCGTCTGTTGTGACCATCATTGCAGGGTGGACGAGGCAATTCCGGGCTTCGTCATTGGCTGGCGCAAGGCCACCGAGGTAGCCAGCACCTAGGTATTACCCACTCCATGATCTAAATTCTGTTTTGTTCTCTATCGTTCCTGGAACCGCATTTATTTTATGACTTTTTTCAAGCTATACCGCTCTCCAGTTTAGTCTTATTCTCATTGTTCTGTTAGTGCTTTGTAAATAATTCGTATGGGTGTATTGCTTTGTATAGTTCATTCGAGATGTCTTGCAGAAATGCAATTTCTGAAAGTATTCCTTAGTGTTACGTTTTTGCCTGATTAGGATGTGGCCAAGTATTGTTTTCGATGTGTCACAGTAGAATGGAGGAGATGGTTCCAAAACATTGTCCTGCCAGGTGATCAGGGAATGGTTAGCTACAGGAGTATCCTTGTCTACATTGGGCATCTGGGTGGAAGGTTATCAGTGATGGCTGATTTCTGATGCATCTATCCATTATAGTCTTGTTTTTAACACGCTATCAACATCTTGTTGTTTAACATCCCATTGTCAAATATCATTTAAGGCTGAGTTCATTTATCTTCTTTTCTTGTATGTAGGGATGAAATCTACATTGTTGAATCATTTGCATTAAGCTTGCCTGTTGATGCATGATTTGAGTTGTAAGTTTGGAATCATTAACAGGCCAGTTGCAAGTTTTCTTGTTTTATAAGTTACTCGCTGTGTATCATGTCGCCAGTTGCAAGCAAGTTAGGTTTTTTGCTGTCGTAACATAACTGTGCAGCTGGCTAGCGTGTAGGTCTCATAGATAAGCATGTAGGTCTCATAGATAAAACGTGAGTGATTCATTCCTCTCGAGTTGTACACACCGAAGCTTTTCCAGCTGGAACGCTTGGTTTTCTCTTCCGAGGTGGAACTTATATATTATATATAGAGTGTGGATTTTTGTAGCTCGGGCTACACAACTCTTTTTTTTCAAAAATTCGAAAATGATACTTTAAAGTTTCAAAAAAATCTGAGAAAAAATCTTGATATAGGTAATGTTGGGATCTACGTATGTGCAAAATTTCAACTCGAAATATCTTATATTCGGAGCTGCACAAAAATGACAAAATCTGACAGATTTGGAGGTTTTGAAATCTTGCACTGTTCACTACTATAGGTGTCAGATTTTGTCATTTTTGCACAGCCCCGAATATATGGTATTTCGAGTTGAAATTTTGCACGTACTTAGATCACAACATTGTCTACAGCAAAGATTTTGTTTCCAGAATTTTTGAAACTTTGAACCGTCGATTTTGAATTTTTCAAAAACCGAGCTAAATGTAGCTCGGTCTACACTGATGGTTTTCGTTATATATATAGTATGTATGTCTAGTGGAATTAGAGACCCTGTGTGGTATCTATCCTCCTATGCATGAAAATCAAAAGCAAAACATCTGTTATATGTGCGCCTTTAGCTGAAGTGCTCGGTTCGGTTTCATCTTTCTGGATCATTTGTTTCTTGTTGTGCAAAATCTGGAGTCCCTGTTGTGTACCGTTCAATCCTCTGACCCTTATGGCCATGTAGCTTTCTTTGAGAAACAAAGATGTTCAGTTTATTTACCTAAAAAAATAGTTGCTTCCTCCTAGAGCCTAGTTTGTTGTAGTCTTTCCACAGAGCCAAGTTGTTTGTGATTCGCCTGGTTGGACTCCTTTGACCCAACAAACACGTAGAGAATTTTCCAACAGACAGCGTATGATGTTAAAGGTGGCGAGTGGCTCTTGGACCCATGCCATGATGATAGAATATATAGGGTGCCTGAATACCCAAAGTTCTTCTTACCCACACTATAGTTGGCTCTCCTGCTATCACTTGGTGCATCTACCCCAGAGAAAATACTCAGCAAATGGCGATGATTGGCACCACCGCCCTTGTTGTCGCTGCCAGACCGTCGAGACGTGTTCTAGGTATGCAAAACCAATTCAAAGAATGGCTTAGTAAACTTTACCTGATCTGCTTTTATTTTTTTAGTTTTATTCTTTGTAAATTGTAATTGTGCTTTGAATTAAAAAATGCAGCGGTGAACTTCCCAACTGTTTCGCCTAAAAAATTATGTCAAGTCATGTGCAACATGTTATGTTATTAACAGTGAGACTCTACAGGGCTGCCTCAGCTGAGAGTGAAAATGTCCGAGAGGTTGAGGTGCAGTTTCTCCAGGGACGACAAGAAGGCGCCTTTGGCTCTGACTCCGTCTCTGGCTGTCCTCAAGGGCATGGGGCTCCAGTTGTCGCGGAGGCCATGTGGCCTGGAGCTGGTGGACGAGCAGATGGCCACGGAGTGCATGAAGCTCTGGCTGAGGGCTGAGAACCCGGAGTGGATCATGTTGTGTGCGATGTGCCTCATCTTCGCTTGCTCCGTACGTCGACCAAACGATGACCACAAGTCATCGTCTGCAGAGCTGCTGCGGCTGAGAGCGAAAATGGCCGAGAGGCTGAGGTGCATCTTTTCCAAGGACGACAAGAAGGCGCCTTCAGCTCTGTCTCTCTCTCCGGCTGTCCTCAAGGGCATCGGGCTCCGGCAGTCGTGGAGGCCATGGGGCCTGGTGCTGGTCGACGACGACGATGAGCACATGTCCTCGAGGCTCCGGTTGTTGTCGAGGGCTCTGAACCCGGAGTGGATCCTGTGTTGTGTGGTAGGCCTCATATTCATCCGCCCCCTACGAGATCGACGGAATGATGACCACGAGTCCGGCGGCCACACGTGCTGAACACCACCACGGCCTCCTGCTACTGCCTGTCTGATCCGTGGAAGGCTTCGCATGAGGTTGTGCATTTACTACTAAACAAAAACTAAAGAGGCGGCAGTTAGCATGTATCAGTGCTAAGTTTCCATAAAAAAAAATCAGTGCTAAGTGTTGGAATTCCTAGCTAAGAGTTTCGACGTATTGGGTGTGTCAATTTTTATCCAAGCTTTTATTTTCATGCATATCTTAGTTGTTGGTTTAGTTTATGCATCGCGAAAAGGAGGCTTGGAATGGTCTTAAATGAATATCTAGACAAAGAAGTAGGAAAAGATTCCATTGAGACAATTATAATTGGGCGCATGCTAGCAATCAGCCGGCTGATCCGGGCGCGGGATCAGCTGGCTTGACATCCGTCGGATGGGCCTAAGACTACATAGTGGGAGTAACATAGCTAGTAACATCACACACCCCAAAGCATTTTGGTGACATGGCATGATAATAATTGAAGAAAGAGAGAGAGGTGGTAACTAACTATGTTACTATAACATCACACTTCTCAAGACAAGATGAGTCTACAATCTAATAAATATAGCATGCATGATACCACATATAAGTAACTATTCACTATGGAGGTAGTAACATAGGTTAGTAACATGCACCATGTTACTACTCTATGTTACTCCCCACTATGACTAGTCTAATCAAGCTCCGCTCAAACACGTATAGCCTTGGCTTCTTTATGGGCTTCTTTATGGGAGACCGGCGCTTTCAGTTGTTGCGAGACTCGTTTTCCTCAGTCTCTTCTCTGGTGGTTGGAACAAACCGCCAGCTGGTAGCACCAACGATTGGCTAGACTTTGAGGAGGTCTTCATCAATAATTTCACCGGCACCTATCAGCAGTTAGAGATGTGCAACTAAGGCTTGTTTGAGACGGATGGCGAGTACCTGCCGCACTGGTGCGAGATGCGTAATTCTTGCGAGGGGGTCAAGATCTAGGCCATCGGCTCTTCATAGCTGGCCGAGGAAGCCGACCAGATGGGTCAGCTGAATTTTCGCCGGCTACGCCTAGGCACACATGGGTCCCGCCGCGCTGACTACCGCGGCAAGCGAAGCAATGACTAGCCGGATTGCAGGTACGCATGTCGCGGCTATCTCAGACCAGCCGGCTGCCGGTGGAAGCCAGCGCCAGAAACAAGATCGGGCTTGGAAGCCCAAGTACACCTTTCAGCAGATGTTTGACACGCCGTGCAAGTACCACAGTGGTGCGAAATCGGCCACCCATACCACTCGAGAGTGCAGCTGGACTAAGCGCATGAACAGTTGCGAGGCGTTGCCGCCTCCGCCCCGCCAGCCAGTGGGCCGGGTGGCCAAGCCGGCACAGAAAACCAGATCCCGGACCAGCAACACCAGGTGAACCAGGCCCACCACTACAACAACTACATGGTGCAAGATGGAGGATGGAGTTTAGGGTCAGCTGCCAAAGCTGAATCCCATAGGAGAAAAGTAGGCAACAAAGGAACTCGTGGGCTGGAAGAGAAAGCCCACGGTGCAGAAAAGCAGAGAACATAACGGTGAAGCCCTTTGGAGGCTTTGGGCGAGAGGCACAGAACCTGGATGAACAAAATCTGACTCATCGGAAGAGATGAGCCCCAGCTCCTTAGCTTGTTCTCATCGCGCTTCGAGATGGAGGAAACTGCCCAGTCAAGATTGGCAGCGGCGACCGCTTTGCGTGATGCAGAGGGCTCCTTGGCTTTGGCAGTGCTTACAGTAGCACCGGAACTAGCGGTCGCCTTCTTCTTGCCCATGGTCGCTGTAAGGGTATTTTACCCTTATCTATTATTTTGGTAACTATGACACCGTGCTAGAGTATTTGGTCTAATACATGTCTACAAGATTATTCCCAGGTATTAGTCAAAGAGGTATAATGGTGTATCAATGGAACAAGAAGGTAAAGGGAGACCCCCCACTTCGACGGAAATCAACAAGGGTACTTCAGCTTCTGGCTGGCCAGTGGCCCGGTCAGACCGGCCATGGCACCGGCCAGCCCGGCGCCGACCGACCCTGGACTGGTGCCAACCGGGGCATGTCCAGTAAGCTAGACGAGCTCTCTCGGTCGGGGTCCGGTCCCTGGCCCGGTCTGGACCAGCCTAGTCCGTTCATACGTCCGGTTGGATCGGGTTGTGGACGGGGCGCCCCGGCGCCAACCAGCCCGTGCCCTGATGACAACCGGACAATGTAATGTGGGACAATTCCCAGCTCCGGTCAAGCCCCGGTCCCAGCTCCGGTTTGGACCGTCCGTCCGGTCACAAGCCCGGTCTGATCGGCCCGTGCGTCGGACCGTCCGGTCCTAGGCCCAGTTGACCGGGTTCCTCGAGGAAGTTGCTGAGGTGGCAAGTCATCAACGGCCATATTTCAAGTGACACTATATATACCCCTTCTCCTACCTCTGAAGGGTTAGGCAACACACTACAAGCTGTTCTTGAGCTCTCTCTCACATACTCCATTGTTAGAAACACCAAAAGCCTCAGATCTACCTCCTCCTCCACCCAAACTCAAATCCCTCCGGAAAAGATAGAGGAGGCCCCGATCTGCCGTTCTACCAAGCCAAATCTTATTCCCCCTTGTATTCATCAAGAAACTTGCTCTCTAGGGTTCCTTGGAAACCCTAGGTGGGCAAGAGTGGTCCGGAAGCATCCGGGCTGTGGATTTGCTCCTGACAAGATTGTGAAGGTTTGGAAGCTACCTCAAAGTCTACCACAAGTGAGTGAGCTATTCCTTCGTGGGATAGGCTCCGGAGAATAGGGTGAGCCTTCGTGGCGTTGGGGAATCCTTCGTGGGACCTCCACCCCTCCAAACGTGACATACCTTCTTGCAAAGGAAGGGAACACGTGAATAAACCCTCGTCTCCGCGTGCTATCGGTTATCTCTAACCGAACTCCTTACTTGTGATATAACTGCCTGTGAGAGCCTTCGTGCTCGAGTTACTTGTATCCTCATATAGGTTGTCTCACCTAGTTTGCATCAGGCTCACCTTTATATTCCGCAAAGCCTACTATTGCAAAGAAAAAATTAAATCTGTAGAAACCTATTCACCCCCCCTCTAGGTTTACCATCTCTCAACTTTCAATTGGTATCAGAGCTTGGACTCTTTTTAAGGGCTTCACAGCCTTAAGAGTGAGATGGATAAACTATTTGAGGGTCTGGATGAAGACTCTAACCTTTCGGTTAGGGATATGAAATCCAGATTCTTGGCATATGATGCCGAGAAAAAGTTGAAGGAGGATGAAGTCCAAAGCCAAATGGCACAAATGACTGCCATGCTTAAGAATCTGACTAGTGGAACCTCTAGTGGCACTTCGGTTCCTCCGGAAGGTTTCCATCAGTTCAATCATGACTATCCCAAAAACACTTCACCCATGCCTCATATAAACCATAGTGGGAATGTTCCCCATTTTGATGGAACTCACTTTCCTTTTTGGAAATCTTCTATGGAGTCTCATATTCGCAGCTGCAGTGTGGAGTTGTGGGAGATCATTGTTGATGGATACTGGAAGCCACAAGATCCCATTCAGTTGACCTCCACCAAATTCTACAACCGTCAACTCAATGCCTCCGCACGTGACAAGATTAGGAGTGGCATCAACCGCAAGCTCCTTGATCAAGTCAATGACATTGACTCCGCTAAAGAGTTGTGGGATCGGATCGTAGTACTCCAAGAGGGAACCGATCTGATCCAATCAGCTCTCTATGAGTCAGCAAAGACTGAGGCAACTATGTTCATGATTAGACAAGGAGAATCTGTGGCTGGTGCCTATGGAAGGCTTGGTGCTCTGAGACTGAAGGTCAAGGGCCTTGGATGTGAGAAATACAACGATGGTTTTGAGATGAATGAAGCATTCATAAAGTCCAAGGTCATCGCCATGATTGCAGTCAAGCAAAAGGACACCAATCTAGCACTCAACTTGCATATCATTACCAAGAGTGCTGATCTGAACGCAGATGATATAGTCTCCTATGTGGCCGCCAATGAGAACATGGCCAAGACAGGAGAAAGGCTCATGGAAATGAACCGTGTTGATGAAGCCTCACACAACCTTGCCCTGAAGGCTAGAGCTGATCATGAAAGAGAAGAAGACTATGAAATTGAAGAAGATGAAGAGATGACATCAACTAGTGACATCGCGACCGACTTTGCCTTCTTTGCCAAGAAGTACAAGACGAAGCTTCCAATATTTTTCAATGAAAAGAAGAAGAAGAGAACGTGCTACAACTGTGATGAAGATAGTCACTTTGCAAATGAGTGCCCTTGTGAGAAAAGGGTAGACAAGCCGAAGTTTGTCAAAGGAGTCAAGCCAAGATTGAAGCCAAACCCAATCAATGATCGATACAAGAAGAACAAGGGAAGAGCCTTTATTGGGGCTGAGTACACTTCCGATGAAGAAGAAGAAGATGAGGAGAAGGAGGCCGGAGTGGCTGGTTTGGCTTTCTCCAAACCCGAGTCACTTTTCACATATGACTACTCCAAGGATTACTCCACGGAGAATGATGTTGGTTCTTCCTTCATGGCAAGAACAACTCATGATGATGACTCTTCCTCCTCTACGGCCGTCGGCTCTTGTCTAATGGCAAGAGAAACAAAGGTGATGGAATCTCCACCCTCTCTATCTAGCATTCTTGATGATGATGAAACTGAAAATCAAGAAGAGTTAGCTATGCTTAAAGAACTTTACAATGTAAGATGCACTCTTCGGGGTAATGCTTTTGTCAAGTTTGATTTCTTGATGGACTCCCTCAAAGAAAAGGACGAGTCCATTGAGGAATTAGAATATCATTTGAATGATAAAGAACGGAGATTCAATCTCCTAAGACAAGAACTAAAAACCGAAAGGTGCATATCTCAAGGCCTTAAGCAATAAATTGAAACCTTTGAACTTGATAAAGTTAAGGACCTAGAAACTATTGAAAGGGCTCAATTATTGGCCCAAGAGCTCGATGCTTGATACGTCTCCGACGTATCGATAATTTCTTATGTTCCATGCCACATTATTGATGATATCTACATGTTTTATGCACACTTTATGTCATATTCGTGCATTTTCTGGAACTAACCTATTAACAAGATGCCGAAGTGCCGCTTGTCGTTTTCTGCTGTTTTTGGTTTCAGAAATCCTAGTAAAGAAATATTCTCGGAATTGGACGAAATCAACGCCCAGGTTCCTATTTTGCCCGGAAGCATCCAGAACACCCGAGAGCCGCCAGAGAGGGGGCACTGGGCCCCCAGACCATAGGCCGGCGCGGCCCAGGCCCTGGCCGCGCCGCCCTATAGTGTCGTCGCCTCGTTGACCTTCTGACGCCGCCTCTTCGCCTATATAAAGCCCCTCGACCTAAAACCTCGATACGAAAAAGCCACGGTACGAGAAACCTTCCAGAGCCGCCGCCATCGCGAAGCCAAGATCTGGGGGACAGGAGTCTCTGTTCGGCACGCCGCCGGGACGGGGAAGTGCCCCGGAAGGCTCCTCCATCAACACCACCGCCATCTTCATCAACGCTGCTTGTCTCCCATGAGGAGGGAGTAGTTCTCCATCGAGGCTCGGGGCTGTACCGGTAGCTATGTGGTTAATCTCTCTCCTATGTACTTCAATACAATAATCTCATGAGCTGCCTTACATGATTGAGATTCATATGATGATGCTTGTAATCTAGATGTCGTTATGCTAGTCAAGTGAATTTTACTTATGTGATCTCCGGAGACTCCTTGTCCCACGTGTGTAAAGGTGACAGTGTGTGCATCCGTGTTAGTACTTGGCGTAGGCTATGATTATGATCTCTTGTAGATTATGAAGTTAACTATTGCTATGATAGTATTGATGTGATCTATGCCTCCTTTCTTAGCATGAAGGTGACAGTGTGCATGCTACGTTAGTACTTGGTTTAGTCGTATTGATCTTTCATGCACTCTAAGGTTATTTAAATATGAACATTGAATTGTGGAGCTTGTTAACTCCGGCATTGAGGGTTCGTGTAATCCTACGCAATGGTGTTCATCATCCAACAAGAGTGTAGAGTATGCATTTATCTATTCTCGTTATGTGATCAATGTTGAGAGTGTCCACTAGTGAAAGTCCGATCCCTAGGCCTTGTTCCTAAATATCGCTATCGCTGCTTGTTTACTCGTTTTATCGCGTTACCATCTGCTGCGTTACTACTGCTTGTTTACTGTCCTGGGCAAAGCACTTTTCTGGTGCCGTTGCCACTGCTCATATATATTCATACCACCTGTATTTCACTATCTCTTCGCCGAACTAGTGCACCTATTAGGTGTGTTGGGGACACAAGAGACTTCTTGCTTTGTGGTTGCGGGGTTGCATGAGAGGGATATCTTTGACCTCTTCCTCCCCGAGTTCGATAAACCTTGGGTGATCCACTTAAGGGAAAACTTGCTGCTTGTTCTACAAACCTCTGCTCTTGGAGGCCCAACACCGTCTACAGGAAAAGGAGGGGCGTAGACATCAAGCTATTTTCACGGCGCCGTTGCCGGGAGGAAAGGTAAAAGGTACTCACACTCCGGATCTCGGCTACTAAGCTATTTTCCGACGCCGTAAGTACTCGAAGCTATTTCCTTTAGATCCTGCAATTGCAACTTTTTGTTTCTTGTTTACACTAGTTAGGCATAATGGAAAACAACAAAAATATGAGAGATCTTTATGAACTTTATCTTGAATTAGGACATGATGTGTTTGAAGAGAGAATTAAAAAACCCATGGAACTTTATATGCATACTAATGGGAATGTTATTAATATGAATGCTTTGAACACTATTGTTGCTAATGCTATGGAAAATTCTAAGCTTGGGGAAGCTGGTTTTGATGAGCTTGATCTTTTTAGTCCCCCAAGAATTGAGGAGAAAATTTACTTTGATGATACTTTGCCTCCTATTTATGATGATTATAATGATAGTAGTCTTTTGTTGCCACCTGTTATGGAGGATAAATTTGATTATGATTACAATATGCCTCCTATATTTGATGATAGCTACTTTGTTAAATTTGCTCCCACTACAACTAATAAAATTGATTATGCTTATGTGGAGAGTAATGATACTTTTATGCATGTGAATAAGAATGCTCTATGTGATACTTATATTGTTGAGTTTGTTCATGATGCCTCTGAAAATTATTATGAGAGAGGAAAATATGGTTGTAGAAATTTTCATGTTACTAAAACACCTCTCTATATGCTGAAATTTTTGAAGTTACACTGGTTTTATCTTCCTATGCTTGTTACTTTGCTCCTCATGAACTTGTTTACTTACAAGATTCCTATGCATAGGAAGCATGTTAGACTTAAATGTGTTTTGAATTTGCCTTTTGATGCTCTCTTTTGCTTCAAATACTATTTCTTGCGAGTGCATCATTAAAACTGCCGAGCCCATCTTAATGGCTATAAAGAAAGAACTTCTTGGGAGATAACCCATGTGTTTATTTTGCTACAGTACCTCTATTTTATATTTTAGTCTTGGAAGTTGTTACTACTGTAGCAACCTCTCCTTATCTTATTTTTATCGCATTGTTGTGCCAAGTAATGTCTTTGATAGTAAGGTTCATACTAGATTTGGATTACTGCGCAGTTACAGATTTCTTTGCTGTCACGAATCTGGGCCTAATTCTCTGTAGGTAACTCAGAAAATCATGCCAATTTACGTGAGTGATCCTCAGATATGTACGCAACTTTCATTCAATTTGAGCATTTTCATCTCGAGCAAGTCTGGTGCCATTTTAAAATTCGTCTTTACGGACTGTTCTGTTTTGACAGATTCTGCCTTTTATTTCGCATTGCCTCTTTTGTTATGTGGGATGGATTCCTTTGTTCCATTGACTTACAGTAGCTTTGGGAAATGTCCAGAAGTGTTAAGAATGATTGTGTCACCTCTGAACATGTGAATTTTTGATTATGCACTAACCCTCTAATGAGTTTGTTTTGAGTTTGGTGTGGAGGAAGTTTTCAAGGGTCAAGAGAGGAGGATGATATACTATGATCAAGAAGAGTGAAGAGTCTAAGCTTGGGGATGCCCCGGTGGTTCATCCCTGCATATTTCAAGAAGACTCAAGCATCTAAGCTTGGGGATGCCCAAGGCATCCCCTTCTTCATCGAAAAATTATCAGGTTCCTTCTCTTGAAACTATATTTTTATTCCATCACATCTTATGTGCTTTGCTTGGAGCGTCGGTTTGTTTTTATTTTTGTTTTTGTTTGAATAAATGCTTGTGTGGGAGAGAGACACGCTCCGCTGGTTCATATGAACACATGTGTTCTTAGCTTTATCTTAATGTTCATGGCGAAGGTTGAAACTGCTTCGTTCATTGTTACATGGTTGGAAACGGAAAATGCTACATGTAGTAATTGGTAAAATATCTTGGATAATGTGATACTTGGCAATTGTTGTGCTCATGTTTAAGCTCTTGCATCATATACTTTGCACCCATTAATGAAGAAATACATAGAGCATGCTAAAATTTGGTTTGCATATTTGGTCTCTCTAAAGTCTAGATAATTTCTAGTATTGAGTTTGAACAACAAGGAAGACGGTGTAGAGTCTTATAATGTTTTCAATATGTCTTTTATGTGAGTTTTGCTGTACTAGTTCATCCTTGTGTTTGTTTCAAATAACCTTGCTAGCCTAAACCTTGTATCGAGAGGGAACACTTCTCATGCATCCAAATACTTGAGCCAACCACTATGCCAATTGTGTCCACCATACCTACCTACTACATGGTATTTCTCCGCCATTCCAAAGTAAATTGCTTGAGTGCTACCTTTAAATTTCCATTCTTCACCTTTACAATATATAGCTCGTGGGACAAATAGCTTAAAAACTATTGTGGTATTGAATATGTACTTATGCACTTTATCTCTTATTAAGTTGCTCGTTGTGCGATAACCATGTTCCTGGGGACGCCATCAACTACTCTTTGTTGAATATCATGTGAGTTGCTATGCATGTTCGTCTTGTCTGAAGTAAGAGCGATCTACCACCTTATGGTTGGAGCATGCATATTGTTAGAGAAGAACATTGGGCCGCTAACTAAAGCCATGATCCATGGTGGAAGTTTCAGTTTTGGACATATATCCTCAATCTCATATGAGAAAATTAATTGTTGCTACATGCTTATGCATAAAAGAGGAGTCCATTATCTGTTGTCTATGTTGTCCCGGTATGGATGTCTAAGTTGAGAATAATCAATAGCGAGAAATCCAATGCGAGCTTTCTCCTTAGACCTTTGTACGAGCGGCATAGAGGTACCCCTTTGTGACACTTGGTTAAAACATGTGCATTGCGATAATCCCGGTAATCCAAGCTAATTAGGACAAGGTGCGGGCACTATTAGTATACTATGCATGAGGCTTGCAACTTGTAGGATATAATTTACATGATACATATGCTTTATTACTACCGTTGACAAAATTGTTTCTTGTTTTCAAAATCAAAGCTCTAGCACAAATATAGCAATCGATGCTTTCCTCTTTGAAGGACCATTCTTTTACTTTTATGTTGAGTCAGTTCACCTATTTCTCTCCATCTCAAGAAGCAAACACTTGTGTGAACTGTGCATTGATTCCTACATACTTGCATATTGCATTTGTTATATTACTCTATGTTGACAACTATCCATGAGATATACTTGTTACAAGTTGAAAGCAACCGCTGAAACTTAATCTTCCATTGTGTTGCTTCAATGCTTTACTATGAATTATTGCTTTATGAGTTAACTCTTATGCAAGACTTATTGATGCTTGTCTTTAAGTACTATTCATGAAAAGTCTTTGCTTGTATGATTCACTTGTTTACTCATGTCATATACATTGTTTTGATCGCTGCATTCATTACATATGTTTACAATATGATCAAGTTTATGATGGCATGTCACTCCGGAAAATATCTTTGTTATCGTTTACTGCTCGGGACGAGCGAGAACTAAGCTTGGGGATGCTGATACGTCTCCGACGTATCGATAATTTCTTATGTTCCATGCCACATTATTGATGATATCTACATGTTTTATGCACACTTTATGTCATATTCGTGCATTTTCTGGAACTAACCTATTAACAAGATGCCGAAGTGCCAGTTGTTGTTTTCTGCTGTTTTTGGTTTCAGAAATCCTAGTAAAGAAATATTCTCGGAATTGGACGAAATCAACGCCCAGGTTCCTATTTTGCCCGGAAGCATCCAGAACACCCGAGAGCCGCCAGAGAGGGGGCACTGGGCCCCCAGACCATAGGCCGGCGCGGCCCAGGCCCTGGCCGCGCCGCCCTATAGTGTCGTCGCCCCGTTGACCTTCTGACGCCGCCTCTTCGCCTATATAAAGCCCCTCGACCTAAAACCTCGATACGAAAAAGCCACGGTACGAGAAACCTTCCAGAGCCGCCGCCATCGCGAAGCCAAGATCTGGGGGATGGAGTCTGCGTTCCGGCACGCCGTCGGGACGGGGAAGTGCCCCCGGAAGGCTCCTCCATCAACACCACCGCCATCTTCATCAACACTGCTGTTTCCCATGAGGAGGGAGTAGTTCTCCATCGAGGCTCAGGGCTGTACCGGTAGCTATGTGGTTAATCTCTCTCCTATGTACTTCAATACAATAATCTCATGAGCTGCCTTACATGATTGAGATTCATATGATGATGCTTGTAATCTAGATGTCGTTATGCTAGTCAAGTGAATTTTACTTATGTGATCTCCGGAGACTCCTTGTCCCACGTGTGTAAAGGTGACAGTGTGTGCATCCGTGTTAGTACTTGGCGTAGGCTATGATTATGATCTCTTGTAGATTATGAAGTTAACTATTGCTATGATAGTATTGATGTGATCTATGCCTCCTTTCTTAGCATGAAGGTGACAGGTGTGCATGCTACGTTAGTACTTGGTTTAGTCGTATTGATCTTTCATGCACTCTAAGGTTATTTAAATATGAACATTGAATTGTGGAGCTTGTTAACTCCGGCATTGAGGGTTCGTGTAATCCTACGCAATGGTGTTCATCATCCAACAAGAGTGTAGAGTATGCATTTATCTATTCGTTATGTGATCAATGTTGAGAGTGTCCACTAGTGAAAGTCTGATCCCTATGCCTTGTTCCTAAATATCGCTATCGCTGCTTGTTTACTTGTTTTACTTGCGTTACTACTGCTTGTTTACTTGTCCTGGGCAAAGCACTTTTCCGGTGCCGTTGCCACTGCTCATATATATTCATACCACCTGTATTTCACTATCTCTTCGCCGAACTAGTGCACCTATTAGGTGTGTTGGGGACACAAGAGACTTCTTGCGTTGTGGTTGCGGGGTTGCATGAGAGGGATATCTTTGACCTCTTCCTCCCTGAGTTCGATAAACCTTGGGTGATCCACTTAAGGGAAAACTTGCTGCTGTTCTACAAACCTCTGCTCTTGGAGGCCCAACACTGTCTACAGGAAAAGGAGGGGGCGTAGACATCAATGCTTCAAAGATGGAGCTTGAAGTTGCTCATGCTTCTCTCACTAGGGATCTTGACCACCTTGAAAGGGCTAACAAGCTTGTCAAGGATGAGCTCAAGAAACTTGGAGAGAACCATGACATACTTCAAGAAACCTACAAGAAGGTTCTTGGATCAATGAATGATCCCATTGTTGTTGAAAAAGTTGCTAGTTCCTCCACCTCTTTTGCTTGTGAGCATGCTAAGCTTGTTGCGGAACATGTTCGTTTACAAGAGGAACTATCTTTGCATGTTGAGACGAATACATATCTTGAATCTTTGGTGACCAAATATGGTATCAACTATCATCCTAATGAATCGGCTTGTGAGCAAGCAACTATTCTTGAGGAAACTGCTAGGTTGACAAAGGAACTAGCCAAGTTCACCACCACCAAGAATAAAATGGGATTGGATGACCTTTTGAGTAAGCAAAGGTCAAACAATCAAAAACATGGACTTGGGTATGCTCCCAAGCCCTACAAGAAGAACATCTACAAGAAGGAGAAGCCCGCTCAAGAGAAGAACAAGAAGGTCATTAATGTTGGCAAAGCCTCAAAGGGCAAAGCCACTAGTGGTGACCTCACGGGACCTAACAATCACTATGAACTACTTGTTGATTACTATGGTGATGTTTATGCTAACTATGTTGGCCCTCGTAATGGCTATGCTTATAGGGGGTACTCAATGTGGGTACCAGAAGATATTGTTTCCATTACAAAGGAACCCATTAATCGATGGGTTCCTAAATCCTCTACTTGATTTTGTAGGGGCATTCCTCCGGTGGTCCAAAATGGGTGTTTGATAGTGGATGCACCAATCATATGACCGGAGGAAGAGGTGTGCTTGATCAATTCATTGAGGATATCAACAAGAAGTCAATCATCACCTTTGGTGACAACTCAAAGGGAAAGGTACTTGGGTACGGCAAGGTGGCAATCTCTAAGGACTTATGCCTAGAGACGGTCATGCTTGTTGAATCCCTTGGCTATAACTTGCTTTCTATATATCATCTTGCTGATGCCGGCTACAATTCATATTTTACTAATTATTATGTGAAAGTCTTTAGGAGTGACAATCTCAAATTGGTCCTTGTTGGATATGTGGAGAACAACCTTTACGTGGTTGACCTCTCGAAAGAGAGCCCCTCTCCCTCCACATGTCTAATGGTGGCCAAGCATGACGAAGGTTGGTTATGGCATGG